>NW_027279912.1:0-132661 GCF_046629955.1 Centroberyx affinis
AACACTAAATTCATATACACTAAAGACTGCTAGTACTACTACTATTTCCCCAAGGGGATTAATAAAGTGATATCTTATCTTATCTTATCTTATTACTACTATACTACTGAAATGCTCTAGTACAGTGGTTCTCAACGTGGGGTCCGGGGACCACCAGGGGTCCTTGAGGGAGTTCCAGGGGGTCCCCAGAAAATTGATGAATTCTACTTGTTCATTTATAAGAAGTTAACACAATTAGAGAATGTAGAAGAATTACTATTTTGATCATAGTTTCACTGTTATCTCTCTAGCTACAATACAGATAAAAGTGGAATTCCAATAAAATTATTCTCAGATTTGGGTCCGAGAGACAAAATCTCTTCAAATGGGGGTCCATGGACCTAATGTGGACTAAATTAGAGGTCCTTGATATGAAAAAGGTTGAGAATCACGGCTCTAGTATACACTATTGGAACACTTTCATATTGTATCCTAATGAAATAATTTCATACACGCTACTGAAATATTCTCGTGCACACTACTACAAAGGGCTACTACAATGGCTTTCTTTGTGTATCAGTGTGGTGTGTGTGACCTCTTGAGGGTTTCGGTGAGTTCGTGGATCAGTTTTTTACGAGCTCTCTCTCTCTCTCTCTCTCTCTCTCTCTCTCTCTCTCTCTCTCTCTCTCCTACTGTTCCTAATGCTGCTGCTGCTGCTGCCAGGCGCTGTAATGGAAAAACAGAGAGTCCAGATCCTGGGATGTGAGGATGGTCCAAGTACTGTTTGTGTGTGTGTGTGTGTGTGTGTGTGTACAATTGTGCCGGCTGTGCGAGAGCATACAGCATACCGGGGGTGTGTGTGTGGGGGTGGGGGGGTAGTTTGTATGTGTATGTATGTGCATTTGTCAGTGTGTGTGGGTGAGTGCTTTGTGTGTTTGTGGAGGGGGTTGTTTGTGTGTGTGTGTGTGTGTGTGTGTGTGTGTGTACGTGTGATTCTGTGTATGTGTTTGCTTGTGTGTGTTTGTGGATGAATGCAGTGTGTACATGTGTGTGGGTGGGTGTTTGTGTGTGCTTGTGTATGGACATGTGTCTGCTTGTGCATGTGTGTGTGTGTGTGTGTGTGTGTGGGGGGAGGAGGGTAGTTTTTGTGTGTATATGGAGGGGGGCTGTGAGTTGTGTGTGTGTACGTGTGCATTTGTGTGTACGTGTGTGTGTGTGTGTGTGTGTGTGTGCATGTGTGTGTGAGAGAGAGAGCTACCACAACACAGAGGAAATGAGTTTAGCTTTAGTCTGAGATACACACACACACACACACACACACACACAAAGAGAGAAAATATTTGAGTGACCATGTCTGCGAGTGGCATAATGTGTGTGTGTGTGTGTGTTTTGTGTGTGTGTGTGTGTGTGTGTGTGTGTGTTCGCCTACTCACTGTGAATGCCCGGCTGTGCGGCTGCATACTGCACGCCTTTCTCTGTGCAAGTGTGCCTTCCTGCATCTGTGTTATGTGCATTATGTGCATTCACACACACACACACACACACAGGCAAGTAGGAATATGGGACGGGTGTGTGTGTGTGTGTGTGTGGAGGATGGGGGGAGGGAGGGGGGGGTTGTCGGCAGCTTTCCCACATCTGCAGGTCCACTCCCACACCCAGGGAATTCCTTTACACTATTTGTCCGAAGGAGGGAGGGGAGGGGAGGGGAGGGGTGGGAGGAATCGTCCCGGTCCAGTCCAATATGGTGCTTTTTTTTTTTTTTCCCCCTCTGATGCACCGTGCAGAGGAAATGAGTTTCGGTTGCATAGGAGAGAGAGAGAGAGAGAGAGAGAGAGAGAGAGAGAGAGAGAGAAGGAGAGAGAGAAAGGGGGGTTGGGGTTGGTTGGGGTGGGGTGATGTGGGGGGGGGGTCGCGGTGGTTTTCATTTAGCTCTCTTTATGAGTCACGACAAAGCCAGCCGGGTCAGAGAGGAACTGCGTGCGAGGAGAAGAAGAGGGAGTTCACTTGTCTGGTTGATGTATGAGAAATGCATGTAGGAAACACAGGCAGAGGGAATTGGATTCTCTTTTTTTTTTTTTTTTTTTTTTTCCTCTCTCCTCTCTCTCCACCCCTCCAGGCGATGAGGTTATGGATGTGGACAGGTGTGAATAGTGATGATGAATAGTAATGTTATTAGGGTGAATGGAGTGCTGAGGATGGATGGTGCGAGCGCTGACTTTTGATTATGAAGACCGCAGGAGGAGGAGCCCCCCCCCCCCTACACCCCCCCCCCCCCACACACACACACACACACACACACACACCCACACACACACACACACCCCACACACACACCCTCGGGAGTTTATGGGACATTATCCGCTATAAATGGCAAATAAATTCTCCATCTTGCAGTTTAGATCCGCTTGATCTTACATGTGTCACTAGCAATACGAAACATGCACGTACAAGAGGGTACACACACACACACACACACACACACACACACACACACACACACACACACACACAGCATCTGGGAACATGGGTAAACGTGCATAGACACAAACACACACACACACACATTCTAACATATAAATGTGCAGATACATGATGGCACACATACATAGGCAAAAATACACCTGCATCTGCACACACATACACACACCTGTCAATGCACATGCACCTACACACACACACACACACACACACGTACACACATGCATATTATGTACATATACAAAGATGCACACACACACACATTTGCATGTAAATGTGCAGACACATGAAAGCAGAAGCACATACACACACACATGCATGCAGGGGCACATGCACACGTACACACTAACTGGAAACACACTCGAAAACATGAAAGCAGATGCACAAAGACACACACACACCTACTCACATTTACACACACATGCACATACACACTAACTGGAAACACACACACACACACTAACTGGAAACCACACACACACACATACACACTAACTGGAAACACACACACACACAAACACACACAGACATACACTAACTGGGAACATCCACAAATGACACACACACACCTACTCACATTTACACACACATGCACACGTTTGCACATGTATGGACACATACACACACACACACACACACACGCACACACACACATGAACACACACCACACACACACACACACCATCCAGTAACATCCTCAGGCTCTCAGCTACTGAGAAAAGCTCTCAGAGCCGTACAAGAAGAAAATAAGATCAAAAAGATTTCCTGGGGAGTGAAAGCCATCCAGATTCCTATTTGGCCAAAAAATCTCCCCGCGCTCCTCCTCCTCTAACAACACCGAACTCCGAAAACAACAAGAGTAGAGTAACTTTCCACTCACTCTCTCTCTCACTCTTTCTCTCTCTCTCTCCTCCACCTTTCAGCGAGGCCGTTCAGATCGGCGCCGCTCAGAATCAGAATCACTTTAATCGCCAAGTAGAAGAACTGTGCGGGAATTTGCCTCCAACATTCAGATTCAGAGTGACATCAGAGCTTCGCAGTACATGCTGACATTATGAGGGCCAAGGGGTCAGATGTTAAAGTGATGTTGAACTTTTGGTATTATAGCTTGGGTTCCTGGACATGATAAAACCCCAAAATCAGTGATTCTCTGTGATCTGTTGCTCCGGTAGAGGAGACTGGAGAATTTTCCTCTCTCTATTCACTGCCATTGTATGGAGGAACAGTCTGAAAATCTCACTTCTAGCACATAAACAAACACAAAAACAGATTCTGGCAATATTTAAAAAAAAAAAATCCTGTTGCTCAATTGTGGTTAAGTGAATCGCTTTCATTATGTTAATTAACCCTCCTGACCCCAGTAGAATTCTAGAATGTTGCTACAGTTCACTGGGAATTCTCACTTAAATCAGCATTTTCGTGCTCATTCCAAACAAACAGCTATATCTCAAAAAAAAAGAAAAAAATTGACAATCACAAATTTTTCCATTTAAAAAAACACAACTTTCCCTTTAATTTGGTACCAAATACATGGCAAGGCGATTCAGGGCGTCTCCTTACTTCAGTGTCAACATTCACAGCATGACAACAAAATGGATCCTTCCTATCTTGGCTAACGATAAGCTTTCAAAATCCATACAAAACCTCCAGCGCCTCAACCCACACAGTAATACGATCAGACGGTAATAGTCGACAAACTTATATGGATAAAAGTCGCAGCAACCCGGTCAGTCCTCCTCCTGACTCTTTGGCGCACCGCCTCCCGGAAAAACAGCGTCCGTCTGCGGCGGTGAGAGCCAGGTAGGTCCCGCTGGTTAGCGAAGGCGATCTTGTGTCTTGTTTTATCGAGCAAGAACAATCGATTTCGATCAGAAGACTTCAACTCACAATGTCTTCGTAACTTTCCACTACACACGGCGGGTCAGGTTCTGTCTCACAGCACAATCTGACAGCTTCCAGACGGTTTTAAAAGTGTTAAACGCTTAGCCGGGGGAAGCCATTTTTAGATCTACCGGTCTGAGTGTCACCAGATACATTTTCCGGTTCCGGTTCATCGATGACAATTTGAAGTATATATAAAACAAAGCTGATAACTTGATTTTCAGTTTTTGCTACATTTTAAACAGTTTAGAAATGATGGGCGCTCTTGGGGTGTAGAGGGTTAAACCTTTCAGTTTGAACAATTGTAATCGAAGTTACACGCAAAATGGTATTTGTCTTTGGATAAATCAGTAAGCGTCACCTGCCACACTGGCTGGTAGGTTTTTGAGACGATAACATCTGAAAACCTTGCCTGTTGTCCACTTTTGTCCCTGCCAACCACCGTACTCTCCCTCTCTCTGGCTGTGAGCCAAGCAAACCAAAGCAAAGGCTCTGTATCAAACAGGCTCCTGACTGGCTGCTCCACACAAAGCGTCTGAACTTTAGTTTCTCCACTGCCTGGATGGTTAACTAGCCAGCCTGATGTTAGTTGAAACTTATGTAAATTAAAGGTCTAAATCTGCTCTTGTGTTTTTATTGAATGCTTCACACAGAACCTGATATTCATTTTTCTGGCCGGAAAAAATGTTTGGGTTTGGGATATGGTTTGTGATATTCTGATATTGTTTGGACATTATATTACTTTACATTCCAATCTGGTATCTTGGATATGCCAAAATTAGCCAGAATATTGAATAAACACCTTATTTATAACCTTATTATACCCTGTTTATTGTTGGGTTTTGTTGTATGTGTTTGCTTTCACTCTATGGTAATATTCACAATCACTGACCATGCATGCCTGAATATGACTTTAACCAGGATATGGGCTAATTTCTGGAATAATATGCATGTAGATAGATAGATAGATAGATAGATAGATAGATAGACAGATAGATAGATAGATAGATAGATAGATAGACAGATAGATAGATGATGTCAGAAAAATAAAAAAAAACAGTAAAAATATACTAATGTAAACATTCAATGAAATGTTACCAGTGGACAAATTGCCTCCTAAAAGTATTGATCACCTGTTATTTATTACTGTTGGCAGAATTCAATTAGCGGACCTCCATCATGGCGACTAATTCAAACCACACGAGGTCGGCGGAGGGCGCCGCCTGTTTATCTGCGGCTGATGAAGTGCTACACGGTCTGGTTCAACGCCGGGCGCGTTCCTTTCCCCCGACCCCCACTATCAGCCCGTGACCTTTGACCTCCGGCGTTAGGGCTGGCCAACATCTGGTCGGAGGCACCCCGCCGCCGCCGAGAGAGAGAGCGGAGGGGGGGCCGGGCCGCATAATTCACACCTCAACAGACGAGGATGGGCTTTGAAGCTGGCGTTTCAAAGAGCTGGCGTTGTTTGTCCATGGTGGGGTGGGGGTCAGAGGGTGTGTGTGTGTGTGTGTGTGGTGGTGGTGGTGGTGGTGGGGGGTTCAGAAGGCACCATGCAAATATTGTACCTGGTTTCTGTGTGGTAATACACAGTGGGAAAGAAATCCATCTGAAAAAGGCATCTTGTGTTAAGTCTTAAAATCAGATTTTTCTTCATGTAAATACAAGAATCGTCCATTGAAGTGAGGTCATTTCACTTGTTTCTTTTTAATTTTTTCATGATAACAATAACTAGAACTATATTAGATCAACCTACTAGTAGCAAACAGCTGAAAGAAGCAGAATTATCTCACCATATGTTTTGCATTGAAAGATCTTTGCAATAAACTGATATATTCAATGGTTAACGGAGTTGAGTTTATAACTTTTTGTGATTTTTAAAGCGTCTTTCTTTAAGTAAGTTGTAAGTTGTTGTTGTCACTCCAACAAATTTTCCAAAATGAGATATAAAAACTGACACCTACTGTGACAAATTAATCACAACTGCAAAATTAAAATGAACTGCTAGGCTTTTTGTTTTGTTTGGGTTTTTTGTACATTGTGAGACTTTGTTCTTAATTGACTTGTCTGGTTAAATAAAGGTTTAAAAAAAAATCATAGTTTTCAAAGGATATTGGGTATCTTTTACAGACTGGAACCTCTACATTATAAAGATAAAGAATGGTGAACTTTAGGTGAAGATTTATTTCCAAAGTGGGTTTATATCACTATTACATCACCTGGACATCAAATCTAAGTACTTTTCAATTACTTTCAAGGTGTTGATCGGTGAAATTCAAGCACTCAAACGTTTTGAGGAAAGACTCTAGTCCAACGTAGACATCATCAAGGCCTCATGTTTTACTCCTGATATTGTCAAGTCAAGAAATCCTGGTGAAATTATTCATTAGAAAACAGCAGATCTCAGTCTCAGGGTTTTCCTCTGGATGTGTGGAAGTGTTCAAGAGGAATACTGTATAGTTTAATAAAAAAAAATCAACTACTTTCAAGGCCATCCGGTCGTTTTTAAAAAAGCGAAAGCCTTATTTTAATATTTTTTCACCCCTGATATAAACTGGGATGGCAGGGCGATCTACCAGCTAGTTTAATTGCATTCAGCTGGTCCAGGTGTCAATCAGGCTCTGATTATACAGCTAGAATGAAAACCAGCAGGGCTTTGGGTCGTGAGGACTGACAACCACTGATCTAGTGGTTAAAGAGGCGTGAGGTCACAAGTTCAACCCTTTGCAACAGCCAATCTGTCCATGAACAGCCGTGATGCGTCCTGTCAAAGCGTCTACCTACCAGTCGTTCTAGATAAGAGCGTCGGCTAAACGCCTCCGATGTAAATTTCCGCGTCTCGTTAGCAGACGGCGGCGGTGGCGTTCGTCTCTCTCTCTCTCTCTTCCCCCGGCTCTTCTCTCTCTTCTTCTTCCGTGTGAAATCCCCCCCCCCCCCGCCCCCCCCGCGCTGGCAGCTGCAGAAGCCAGTCACTCCGAACGGCGAGGAACCCCCATCTGTGCGTCTGCTGCCGAAGATGTGACCAAACAAACCGTACAGTGAGTACAGTGGCTTCTCGAACGGCGCCATATGTTTCCCATGTTCACACTCAAAACAAAACGAGGCAAATTGTGTTTTCGTTTGAGACGCCGTGTTACGCAACAAAAGCACATGCCGAGGATAAAAAAGAATGTGCTACGCCTGGAGAAAAATGTGCTATGAGTACGATTTACACCCCCCCCCCCCCCCCCCTTCTCCTCATCCCAACCCCTCCCCCCCCATCCACTCACATTTAAAAAAAAAAAAAAAAAAAAAAAAAAAATACAACTGGCTTTCAGATGGTTCACATTCCACTTGAGAATATTAGGCTGTACTCGTGAAGCGAGTGGATAAAAGGTGGATAAACACTACAGGATTTCCTGGATAGATCCTCAAACTTTACTCTTATCCAGGGGAAATCGACAACGAGTGAAACAGTGAAGGGTTCGGTGCCTTGCTCAAAGACACTAGGGCAGGACTTATCATGGCTGCTGACTGGCTCATACTGGCAGCTGGCTGGGAATTGAACCTGTAACCAATCGGCCACTGTTGAACTACTAGAGTCAAAAGCTGGCATCCGAAAACCAAACTCCTGTCAGAAAGACTGTGAGATGGGATTCCAGCCTCAGTTTTCTGAGTCTGTGTGGAAATCTTGAAGTGTTAGGAGGGAAGGAGGGAGGAGAAGGAGGAGTGAGTGGAGGGAGGGAGGGAGGAGAGGAGTGAGTGGAGGGAAGGAGGGAGGAGAAGGAGGAGTGAGTGGAGGGAAGGAGGGAGGAGAGGAGTGAGTGGAGGGAAGGAGGGAGGAGAAGGAGGAGTGAGCAGAGGGAAGGAGGGAGGAGAGGAGTGAGTGGAGAGAAGGGAGGAGAAGGAGGAGTGAGCAGAGGGAAGGAGGGAGGAGAGGAGTGAGCGGAGAGAAGAGAGGAGAAGGAGTAGTGAGCAGAGGGAAGGAAGGAGGAGAAGGAGTAGTGAGCGGAGGGAAGGAGGGAGGAGAAGGAGGAATGAGCTGAGGGAAGGAGGGAGGAGAAGGAGGAGTGAGCTGAGGGAAGGAGGGAGGAGAAGGAGTAGTGAGCGGAGGGAAGGAAGGAGGAGAAAGAGGAGTGAGCGGAGGGAAGGAGGGAGGAGAAGGAGGAGTGAGCTGAGGGAAGGAGGGAGGAGAAGGAGGAGTGAGCTGAGGGAAGGAGGGAGTGAGCGATCGAGGGAGAGGATGAGTGAGTGACAGAGTGAGCGAGTGAGTTAGTGTGTACGTGCCAAAGAACAGGTATGGGGGGGGGGGGCGGGGATTCTGGGCCAAAGGAGTAGGAGCTATGGCGTGTGTGTGTGTGTGTGTGTGTGTGTGTGTGTGTGTGTGTGTGTGTGCACATGCATGGGGGTCGGCCAAGGGGTGTCATATTTGAAAGAAATGTATCCCTGCACTGTTCTAACCTGCTGGAGTTATTATGTAACAAGGCACAGGCACACACACACACACACACACACACACACACACACACACACACACACACACACTTACCTGACCCACATCGCCCTCCTCTCTGAAAGAAAATTTCCACTCAATTTATGCCTCAGGTCTTCAGGGAAGAGCTTAGAGTTGAGGGCAATCTGCCTGTGCAATTGGGCAAAGAGGGAAAGAGAGACAGAGAGAGAGAGAGAGAGAGAGAGAGAGAGAGAGAGAGAGAGACAGAGAGAGGGAGAGAGACAGAGAGAGGGAGAAACAGAGACTCTATATCTGTCGTTCTGCAGTCTCTCAAAGGGGAGGATCGGATGATGCTATCAGTTGTGTTGAAATAACCTGGCTGGGGAACAATGGATGGCAAACAGCCTCACTAAAGACCGACGGGATGTTCAACAAGCCATGAATTATGTATAAGACTCTCTGATGCTTTGTTAATACATGTCAGGTCGCTGAAGATCACTTTAGAGCAATAAGCACAGACATTTTTATATTTCTACTCTCTATCACCGATTGATAAAACACAACCGTGACTCAACCTACAGTATATCCAGGTCAAAGCTTTTTCCATTTGCTGTTCTAAACACCCGGCGTCAAAAAAGATGAAGATGAAGATGGAGACAAAATAAAAAAAAAACAACAAGGATTTCTCAGATTTCCATTTTAAGAGGAGATGGCAGATTTATATAATACTTTACAATGCGTCATTGTTGAGTAAAAACCTTGTATCTCCTAAGAAAAACAACCTTCTTTTTAGCTTGATGACAATGTATTTTGACTTTATCCAGTGGGGTTTTGAAAGGGTTTTCTCAGTCCAAGAGGTCAGAATTTTTTCTCAACCAATAGAGGAACATGAAATCCTTCAACTGAAAATATGAAAATAACCAAAATTGGAGTTATGAGGTTTTCACACACGACAACGTTGACAAATGAAGTCATTACCTTTGTCTTGTAAAACCTGATCTAACACAGAGGAACTTTAGCTGGAAGGCTGTTCACTGTGGAAAATGAGCTGCAGTATGAACTGCATGATACTTTTCAGCCACAGAAATGTAGTTTCTCCAACACATTTCTTTATTTCATGTTTCTCATTCTCTTCACTGAACTTGGGCCAAACGCACTGCTACTCACTCAGCACACTTCCCTCCACACAGCTAATGAAGGTTAAATGTGTATATGAAGAGTTTCATTCCAACATTAGATATCTAACATTCGGAAAAAAACGACAGCTACTCTACTACTAGATTGCTGGATTGAAAATAGAACACCTTGTGGAATAATAATGAAGTAATTAGGCAACTTAAGACATTTAATACTATATTTCAGATAATGTAATCATGAGTTCAAGGCAAGGCAGCTTTATTTGTATAGCACATTTCATACACTGAGGCAATTCAAAGTGCTTTACAGAGTGTTAAAAATACAGTAAAAGATTTACAATTAAAAAGTGCAAAAGTACAGACAAGAGATACAAAAGATAAAAGACTTAAAAAGTAAACTAGTGCAGTTCAAATCAAGTGAAATAGAAAGATAAAAGAACACAACAAATATTCCCTCTTTTAGATGCACATTGTGAGTGAACCCACATGTTTTTCTTGAATTTTCTTATCCCCTGTCCTTCCTGATTCCCCTGTCCTTCCTGTTCAGTCAGTTTCAATCATCATCAATCAATCAGCTTTTGACATACAGGTGATGATTGGAGTGAGTGGCAATATATTGACTTAAAAGTCGCAATGAAATGAAAAATTACTTACTTACTTACTTTACCATGTTACGTAATTTTCCAAAAATGTACAAAATTTGTATTTTGTTGTATTTTTATATCAGTATTTAATTCTATGGGATTACGTAAATGTTCTACTATTTTCAAATGTATGACAACAAAAATGAAAAGATATGAAAGAAACGTAACTGGATTCTAATTTTCAAAAGTAACTATTAATGGATTACAAGAAGTGAAAACCTAATATGTTATGTTACTAGTTACCACAAAAAAGTAATCTGAGTAACCACGGCATTACAAAGTAACTGGAGGGTTCATGAGTGTGACTACAGGGTTTATGAGACCAGGTAATGGCTTGAAACGTCCACACTGACTAATAAATAAACCTCAAGATAGTAGAAGTAGAAGTAAAAGAGGTGGTTGTTTTTACCAAAAGTTACATAACCTTTCCATGCTCACAACTGTATGAACTTTTTAAATGAGCATGCTCGATATCCATCACATAGTCAAGTTACAGGACTAATGACCCAGACGGACGCAGCAGTAATCTTTCATGCTCTGATGCTGGATTTTCCTTTTGAAGATCGGTTACCGATCCCAAAGCCAGGTCAGGTTCAGGTCGATACAGATCTGAAGTATCAGATCTGACCTCCTATTACAGTTAACCTCATTCCCTTACAAACACTCCTGAACTCTCTCACCTTTTACAGTGTTGCTTTGAGGACTGGAACAGCTTTGAAGAGGAAATCTGCAAGAGTCGTTGCTTTGTTTTGTTTTGTTTTATTTAGATTTTTTCATATTCCACAGTGAACATGCCCTCCAGCTACAGTTCCTCTCTGTTAGAACAGGTTACAAGACAAAGGTAATGACTCTTCTTATGCAATCTGCAAAACAATTTGTGGTAACACTTTTCAATGGCCTTATTCCAGTGTAGTAACATAACTTGATAAGAATCTATGATCTAATACTGTATTTTTTAGGGTGTGACAACCCAATGTCAGCACAAAGGTAGTGATGTAATTTGCTTGAACGCACTTTGTACACTTACACACTTGTATGTACATCATGTATATGGGGATACTACACGAACACAGTATTACTGTGTACCTGCACTAATTTCCCATTGGTTAATACACAGATTAATACAGTGGAATGAAGTATTCAAATCTGTAATCTACCTTTAAAGTGGTAAACCGTGACATCTGTGTTTCTTGTATTTTGTAACCATTTTTGTCCCTCAGCCACATTGCTGTGGTGTTTCTGCACTGCTCTTCCCACAGATCACCTGTCAATCAAACAGTGTGGGCGGAGCTTGGATTTTCTGTTGGTGCAGTTTGAGTTTCTTTCTTTTCTTTTCTTTGTCTGTTCAGCCATGGAGGCTATCGCTGCTCATGCTAACTACCCAGTTCTTCTTTTTCTGTTTAATTCCAAACAAACCAGGAAACGTAAAACGCATCACTTCCTGTGCTGCAGAGGAAAGAGCTACCAGACACCGGCTGTTTAGAACAGACAATGGAAAAGCTTTCATGAACTGGATAAAGGTTGAATTACTGTTGTGTTATAGTATTTGAGTAGCAAAACTGACCTTTATTTATATGAAAAAGTCAGAGATTATCACTTTAAAGGAATAGTTCACCCAAAAATGAAAATTCTGTCATCATCAAATTTGTTAGTCCATATAACACACAGGGAGGCTGCCAGCACAACTTGGTAGCAGCCTTCTCCAAAACAACTGAAGTCAATGGGGACCTGTTCTTTAGAGCAGTGGTTCTCAAACTTTTTAATGTCAAGGACCCCTAAACTGACACAAATTAGACCACGGACCCCCATTTGATAAGATTTTGTCCCAGGGTCCCCCATCTGATAAGATTTTTACTTTTAGATGTTTTATTACAGAAAGGGTATGAAACCCATGACCAAAATAGTCATACATTCTGTCATTGTGTTACTTATGGATGGAATTATAGTGAAAATAAATGATTCTCCTTTTAGCTGGGGACCCCCTGGAACCCCCTCAAGGACCCCTGGGGGTCCCCGGATCCCACTTTGAGAACCACTGCTTTAGAATTCCAGAACAAAAACAGCCAAACAATCACACAGAAAGACCTATACACCATTATTTGTTGCAAGTCAATTAGCTGTAGTTAAGATTTGCACTAAATGATGGTGTAAATATACTGTAGGTCTTTTTGGAACTCTGAAGAACTGGTCCCCACTGACTTCAGTTGTTTTGGAGAAGGCTGCTATGGAGTTGTGCTGGCCAAGTCAAGTCAAGTTTATTTATACAGCCCTTTGTCACAAGCATGTCTCAGAGGAGAATGTATCTAGCTAGGTCTAACTAAACACAATCAATGGTGAACTAAGTTATGTAGGACAAACATAGCAAAAAAAAAACACAGGTAGGCATGAGTAGATTTAGCAAGACAAACAGGCAGCCTCCTTGTGTGTTATATGGACAAACTTCACCTGTGTTTCAACTGGCATGAGGGTGAGGAGATCATGACAGATTTTTGGGTGAACTATTCCTTTAAATCAGAATCACTTGATTTGATCTTGTGACCCTGGTTCAGACACAACCTGACAGCGTACAGACAGACAGCGTATGAGGCTGAGGTGGAACCGGCTGAGCGCTCGGCCGTGCGTCAGTCAGGCCGCAGACCGAGTGACACCTGAGCCGGAGCACATCTGGTTTAGGGAGTGGACCTCTTCCCCCCCCCCCCGGGCCACATGTGGTTTTGATCGGGGCTACACGCCGCAGGTTGACCCCCGCCTGTAAGCAGATAACCTGAGGCAACTCCCCCCGCAGCTGCACTCCTGCTGGACACAGGCCCAGCAGGCTTCACTTGACCCAGTTCTGCTCCTTGTGCAGGGTTTTTTTTTTTTTTTTTTTTTTTTTCTTCAGTGACTGACTTGGCTTCAGGTGCTGTAATGCTGTGGCTTTGATGCTGAGCTAATTATGCAATGACAGATCTAGAACTAGATGAGGAAGCATGTGTCTCTATTTTTCAGCACTGAGGAAAATAATGCTCGTCCATGTAATTTCAAAATCTTACAGTAGATTTTTACAACGCAGTCTCAGAACAAAATTATGAAAAAAAGGTAACACTTTACAATAAGAGTCACTAAGTTAAGGGTTAGTTAATGCTTAATAAGGGTTAGTTAATGACTAATAAGGGTTAGTTAATGACTAATAAGCATAAGTTATCTAATGTGTAATTTACTAATGGTGTTCATGTTAACTAAGGTATTAATTTATACATTATTTAATAGTTTATAAAGATGGCTATTAAATCATGTATAGATTAATACCTTAGTTAACATGAACACCATTAGTAAATGATTACCATACACATTAGTTAACTGTTAATTAAGGGTTAGTTAATGCTTAATAAGCATGAACTAACCCTTAATTAACAGTTAACTAATGTGTTAGTTAACTTAACTTAGTGACCCTTATTGTAAAGTGTTACCGAAAAAAAGATTATGTGTTGTGGATACAAATTATATGTGAAGATTATGTGACATCAGCAGGAACTGAACACGTCATTTTCCCCATGTGAAAAGGTTAGCTAACGGTTCAGTTTAGGCAAGTAAAACAACTTTGGTTCAGGTTAGGGTTTAGCTTTTGGTCATGGTTGAATAAGAAAATGGAAATATTCAATCACGGTGTAAAAATTCTCTGCTTGAATTGGGATGTGAACCCGGGTTGTCGGAGCTGAAGGTAAACGCATCCGCTTTCTTCAAGCTTCGTTTTATGGTAAGGAGAAAATGAAAAGCCATTTTTCTTCATCAGCGCTGGCCAGGAGCACAGCGTATAAAAAAAAACACACATTAATCAACACAGACATCAATATTTAAGATGATGAAAGATGCACAGAGCAGCAAGCAACTGATCGCCTTTAGAAACAGAAGATTACAAAGTTGCTCAGCTAAATGTGCGCAACCTAAATTCAGTTATTAGTAGTTTTATATAAGAGATCTCTAATTAAGTGTGTATTGTTTTTGTATCTTCGTTTTCATCCACTTATTGGCCTTGTGTGGTGATAATCTGACTTCTTTCCACTTAACGCCGCCCCACTTCTGATGGACAAACAAGCAATTTTTAAGTCCGGGAAACGTGTGAGAGCTGGAAACATTTCCCTGCAGTTTACCAGCCGTGGAAAACAAGACGAGTTTGTGCTGAGCCACAAAAATCAAGCTCCCCTTTTTAACAGCTCCAAAGATCTATGAGCAATTTGTCCCCCCGCCGAGCTTCTAAAAAAGCATGGCTGTTTCCCTTAACTTGGCACTGCATAAAATTACAGTTAATGTATGGGTCCTATTTGTCATAAGTCTGGTTTGTGTGGTCTTTCCGAGCTGCTTTAACAAAAGATCTATGGCTGAGGATTGTACTTAGCATCCAAATCGCGGCGCCGGCGAACTCAGGTGACAATGATTAATCCACTTACTGTTTTACTTCTGACCTCGATAGGGTGCACACACACACACACACACACACACACACACACACACACACACACACACAGAGCGAGACACACACACACACACACACAATCACACTCAGAGACACTCTCCCCTGCTCGACTGTTGAATCACATTAATAGGTCTACTGTAATTTCTCAACCTTTTTTAGGGCCACTGGCGAGTCGTGGCATTATGCACCGAGATAATTTGTCAAATGAATGTTTTCTTATCTGCAATGCAACTGCTGCTTGCAGGGTATCAACTGTTTCCACAACATCCTGAGTCTGGAACAGAAACTGGAACTTTTTACATGAGTGCAGCAGCCCCCCTTTTTTTTTTTCCTAAAACACCAAAGGATACAACGGCTGTTTTATTGCAGCGTGTTTATTGCATTCCCAAAGCAGTTTTGTCTCATTTTATGCACGCTGGGATGCATTTAGCCGAATACCTTGGGGATGAAGAGCATTCAAAACAATAAAATGTTCTGAATAAACTGTACTCAGTGTGATATTAGACCGAGGCTTACGCAAGACCAAAACTGGACATCAGTTTATTCGAGACATAACCCACGACTGTGCTCATATTCTGAAATGCTGAGAGGTCTTGAATAGTTTTAAAATGCTAAATTGAAATGAAAATCCTAACAACTCCACACAAGCAAAGGAACAATTTTCCATATCAGTTTATTTTCCTGGAAGGTTTCTGAAGTTTGGATCATTGTGGCATTCATCGGCATTCAGAACAGTTTTAGTTGAGCTTAGTTCAGATAAGTTAAGGTTCCACTGAGGGAAAGTTGCGCTACCTTTTCCTATGGCAAAACACTGTTTTTACGGTATTGTTGTGTCCAGCAACTCCGTTCTAATTTCATTTAAAACCGCTCTAGGCAACTTTGCACGTTGGCGGCTCCTAAATGACAGTGAGAAATCCTGTCGGGTGAAGTCAGACGGTGATGCTTTACACCAAAGGAAACCAGGCGAGAGAGGAAAAGATCTAACGTGCTGTTTAGGAGACAGTTTGGATGTCACTCTTTTGATTTGTCTTTAATCTAATACGACAAATCTATGGCCTCTCAATGAGTGGGGATGGGATCTCTGTTGCAAAACGAGGAGAAATCTTACATAATGCAGCTTTAAACTGTGCAAATCTAAAGAATCAAACTCCTATTTCGGACTTGTATATCACTCCATCCTAACTTGGCTTCCCGTGTCGTCCTGCTCACTGTCTGCTTTTTTTTTTTTACGACTCTTCCCTCCCTGCTCTCTGTGGGACGGATTGCCTTACAAGCCCTCCGCCCCCCGGCTCCGTGCCAGCTACTATTTGGCCGTGGAACATTGTTTGGAATTCACACGCATTCGCAGGGGACGCGGCGGGGGCAATTTCTCAGCACTCTGGGGGCGTTTGGGGAGAGAAGGGAGAAGGGGTGGGTGGGGTGGAGGGGTGGAGGGTCTTGGCTCGGCTGCCGGCGGCTCTCAGAGGGACGTCTTGGCAAATCGTGGATCTTAGTAGAAGGGAAATGGCATCGCATCCACCGACGGTGAATGTTCTGATTGTTACTGACTCGCACCATGGCTCGGAGGTTGCAGGAGGGGGGTCTTTGGCACTCTGAAGAGGGGGCGGAGGGGGTCTCTCTCTCTCTCTCTCTTTTCCTCTCTATCATCCTCTCCCCCCCCCCCCCCCCTTTTTTTTTCTATCTCTTTCTGTCTTTCTCTTTCTGACGGGGGAGGGCTGTTAACTGGACCACAGACTGAAGAAGGAGAAAGAAAGAATGATTTCATTTAGGACGGTGGGGGTATTTTTTTTTTTCTTCCTGCAAGCACTGCTTTAAATTGTACAGACTCTTTGGTCAGGGGAGGGGAGGGGGGAGGTGATGGGGGGGGGGGGGTGGGGGGGGTACAATAGCAGCACAGTCTGACTGGTCCGCTGACAAAAGGGTGTAATGTTGAAGGGAGCTTTGAGGCGTGAATGAAATGCCTGTGTCATGTGTCAGATATGTTCCAAGATAGAAAATGGAAGTCATTTAAATTCCTGCGCCGGTTTATGTCAAAATATGACAGGCTATGCGGCGATATTTAGATATAAATATCGGGACACGTTAGCGCCGCTGCAAATAAACTTCTAACCGCTGTTATGGACGCACTGACAACTGCAATCGCTCTACAATGCTAGAGCAAATTACAGCTTATGAAAAACAAAACAAAAATGAGACATAATACTCCCCGACTGAAGTGAAATTGTTTGGATTGGAATCAGAAGTGTTTTATTCAGCAAGTACAATAAAAGTGCAGGAATTTATCTTGGCGACATTGGTGCACAGACAGATTGATACTGACACCCATTGGCTCCATGGCAATCAGACCTCACGAGACTATAGTTTGTTTGCCTACATGTTATATGTCATTAGCTCGACTTGCACAGGACATATATTAACTGGGGATTAGTCATAACTGCAGAGATTGTGATTTAAATCCTGCATGAATCTGCCATGTCTGTAATTTGGAAGAATTTCCAGCACAAAATACTTAAAAGCGTAGTTTGGTGAAGACAGAAGTCCTCTGATAATATTAATCCTGTGCAAATTTCAGCTGTAATTTTTTTTTCTTCTCCTTCTGGATGTGCAGCTACTGTCTTTTTCCTGTCATGAGAAACGGAGGCAGTGGTGGAATCTATACAGGAAGGTTTCGAATTTAAAATTTTGCTTTGCTAAGCCAAGCTGTGACGCATTGTAAAATCTTGACCTTTACAATCGTGATTAGAGGTAATTTTATGATCCCATGTGAATGTGTTGTTGGGGGAAATTCATTAATTGCACAATGTCCCCACATAATGCTTTTCCTGTGTGAATG
Organism: Centroberyx affinis; assembly: GCF_046629955.1. Lineage (NCBI taxonomy): Eukaryota > Metazoa > Chordata > Actinopteri > Beryciformes > Berycidae > Centroberyx > Centroberyx affinis. Next base: position 17,834 of record NW_027279912.1, read on the forward strand.
GGGCTTTACACTGTCCCTGTGCTCTGCGTTTGGCATTTGGTGGCACAGTGCCATGAGGGCTTACATTTTGACTATGGGGATCAAACCTCTAACTCTGGCAGTGTTACTGCTTACTTCCACCCATCCAGCTACTCAACACCACCATTTGTGACATGCAGCAGTGATTGTCAACCTTTTTCACATCAAGGACCCCAAATTCAGTCCACATTAGGGCCACGGACCCCATTTGATGAGATTTTGTCTCTCAAACCCAAATCTGAGAATACAACAGTCATTCTTCTACATCCTCTAATTGTGTTAACTTCTTGTAAATGAAATAATGCTGAAGATGAACATATCATCAATTTTCTTGGGACCCCCTGGATCCCCCTCAAGGACCCCTGGTGGTCCCCAGACCCCACGTTGAGAACCACTGACATACAGAGTTCAGGGTAAGACATTACTTTGGAATGAGAGGACTGCATTTTTGTGGCAACTAGTAACATTTTAGTTACTAATGACGTTACTTTTTCATAATCGACTGGCTTACTGTTTTAACAAGAGAGCAATTTAAAACAACTAGTGATGATCAACTACTGATGCACAGAGCGCTGTTCCCTTGTTTATTCAAAGTTTATTAATATTGAACGTGTCGTGTGTCCAATCCGACACTGCACCTCCTTGGGTCCCCAGCAATACATCCGCCAAGTGTGAAGTAGATCGGACGAACGGTTCTCGAGATATGCGAAGGACACACACACACACACACACACACACACACACATACAGACAGAGACTCCTTGCTTTATAGTATGATGATGACATCACACTTGGCAGCACACAAGCCATGTTGCTATGGCAGGTTTCTGATGTAGGGAAGAAAAGCACACAAACAAGTTTTTTTGTAAGCAACTTTGTAACATAACTAGTTTTTAAGGTAATTAATACACCAGTGCTGTTGTTTATTTGAGCAGCATGTAGCTCAACTAGTCTGCTTACAGGAGGTCAGTGAGTTTATATAAATCTGTCTAGCTGGGTGTGAGGAGGAGGAGGAGGAGGAGGGAGGGTTAATAGGTGAGGAGGAGAGAAGAAGAGGAGGAGAGGTGAAAAGGAGAAGAGAAGGAAAGGAGGAGGAGAGGAGAAGGAGGAATAGGGAATAGGAGAGTAGGAGAAGAGGAGGAAGGGAGGGAAAGAGGAGAGGAGGACAGGAGGAGGAGAATAAAAGGAGGAGAGGAGAAGGACAGGAGGAGGAAAAGAAAAGAAGGAGAGGAGGAGGAGGAGTAGAGAAGGAGAGGAAGAAAAGAGAAGGGGGAATAGGAGAAGAGGAAAGAAGGAGAAGAGAAGGAGGCAAGGAGGAGGAGCAGAAAAGGAGGAGGAGGAGAAGAGAAGGAAGAAAGGGAAAGAGGAGAGGAGGACAGAAGGAGAGGGAAGGAGGAGAGGAGAAGGACAGGAGGAGGAAAAGAAAAGGAGGAGAGGAGGTGGAGTAGAGAAGGAGAGGAAGAAAAGAGAAGGGGGAATAGGAGAAGAGGAAAGAAGGAGAAGAGAAGGAGGTGAGGAGGAGGAGAAGAAAAGGAGGAGAAGGGGAAGAAGAGGAGAAGAAAAGGATGAGAGGAGAAGGAGGTGCGGGGCTGTAAATCCTGGCTGTGTGGCCCTGTAAGAATGCAGCCTCTGAACTGGATGACACGTTCAGACAAAACAATCTCTGTCTGGGACACAAGACACTCAAATGGATTCTTTCTAGTTTGACTGTGGCGTGACTGTGTGTGTGTGTGTGTGTGTGTGTGTGTATGTGTGTGTGTGTGTGTCTGTCTGTGAGTGTGTGTGTGTGTGTGTGTCGCTCTATGCGTGAGAGACGAAGAGAAAGAAAAAACGATATGTATGTGTGTAACAGGGTTCAGCCGATTCATAATATTCCCATGATGTCACATGCATTTCCTAGCAACATGGTGCTTTACCATACGCACAGCTCATTGGCTGAGGCTGTCATGTGATTATAATCACCTCTTAATTTATTACAATTACAACAGATGTGGTGATGTAACAGAAGACAATGAATATGGGTTTTTTAAGGCTGAAACCAATATTGTTTTTAGACTGAAGCTGCTGATAACTGATATTTTGTGTAAATGTGAATGTTTTCATGCCAAAAAAATTACGTTTTCAGTGTTTCCCCCAGAGTTTTATTCTTGTCAGGGTGGAAAAGCCTCGGAAACAACATTTAGACCATCACGCAACACTAAAACTCTCCATATAAACTCAGACTAATGAAATCCCCCCCCTCCCCCCATGAACACACACACACACACACACACACACACACAATGTGGCTAGTGTGGCTTTGAGGAGTTCATTTCCAAAACACTGCGTATCCATTCTGGAGAGAAATTGTCTGAATTTCATCATTCAATATATCTGAAATACAGAGGATCCAGCCTGAAAAAGTGTTATGATTTGTCAGCCAAGGACTTCAGTTACCTACTATCCTTTCAAAAGTATCAATATTTGTGTTCAATTTTCAGCTATATCAAACATTTTGCAAGACTACGTGCCACTTTTTTCTAATGGTAGATATCTCACTTTGGAACAAAACTCTTCATCTGTGCAGGACGGGAGCGGGTTGCACTCAGCACTCTCTCTCCCAAAACCGAAGACAAAGTGTCCAAAACGGCAAAACGGGGGGGCTGAAATCCTGCAATTTTGACGGAACGCATCTTCACGACCCAGCGCTTTCTTTTAGGAGCGCTCTGGGTAATTTCGGCGCCGATACACACTCAGCGAGAAAGCCACGTTTGAGTGCGTGTCGCCCCGTGTCGCCGTGCTAAGTCATTCTCCGGCTCGTTTTTTTTTTTTTTTTTTCCCCTCTTGCCCCTTTGAACGCTTCCATTGAGGCAATAGATGCATTGTGTCAAAAAAAAAAAAAAAAAAAGCAAGGGCCGGATATGGGCCTCTTGTGTCAGCCACGAGCTTGTGTGGTGCAGAGGTGTGTGTGTGTGTGTGTGTGTGTGTGTGTGTGTGTGTGGTGGAGGATGGATGACGGGGATAGAGCCACAACAAGAGCAGCTTTACATTCTGCTGGTGTTGTTTTCTTCATAAAGTCTCTTTGTGAGTGTCTTTGATGTTTTCTAAATAATGGAGCTGTTCACATGACTTAGCCGTTTACTTGCACACGGTCAATTTGTGGATATTAAATAACATAATATTTCTAATCAATAGCATATTCCTGAGCAATAATACATTGCTAAACAAACCTAGGTATCATACAAAGAAAATACATTGTTTTTTAATGTTTTTATTTCTATCGCTTTACAGATTGTGATATAGAACCCACTTTTTCTGAAGCATTTCTAAACTCTTGCTCAATCACCTCAGTGAGCAGAAATGCAAGTCATTCTACTATGCAGTGCATGTCTCCATTCATCATATTAACAACAATAAAACAAAACACATTTCATTTCCAATTTCTCCCAAATCACAAAGCAGATTCTGTATTCTGCTGTATCACCCTTCCTGGTTCTGTACCTAATGGTAATGTACCTCAAAGTATTATAAGTAGTAGTAGCAGTAATAGTAATACTGGAAGTAGTAGTAAAAGGACCAATGGTAGCAGTAGCAGTAGTACTGCACGAGTAGTAGCAATACTAGCACTAGTTGTATTATTGTAGCAGTAGTAGCAGTATTAGTAGCAGTGGCAGTAGTAGTAATAGCAGCAGTACTAGCAGAGGTAGTAGCAGCAGTAGTAGTAGTGATACTAACAGTGGTAGTGGTAGCAGCAGTTAGTAGTAGTGGTAGTAGTACCAGCAGTAGTAGTGATAGTAGTAGTGGTAGTGGTAGTAACAGCAGCAGCAGTAGTAGAAGGAGTAGTGAAGTATTAGTCTCTCCTGATTGAAGTGAAGTATTATGTAATTTCAATCAGGAAGACTACTTATCATTCACTCTGCTTTCTGCTTTCTCTTTACCCAATCAGAGTTGGGGAACACTTTCCCTCTTTTCCAAAGAACCAATCAGAGTTAGCCGTCACACCAATGTCCAGGCTCCAGAGGAACTCCCCAGGGGGACGGAGCTTCCTAATTCCTACGTCTATCCCGGATGTACTCCTAACTTCACGAATGGGAGGAGTTCCTGCATGGACCTTACGCCAAAGTTTACATCTTGTTTTATGTCATGAATAAACTTTTTCATTCGAGCATTCATCCTAGTCTCTCCCGATTGAACTGCCAGTAGTATTAGTGGTAGTAATACTAGTAGTAATTGGCAGATTTCCCTTGGGGATCAGCAGAGTATCACAATAAAGACAGAAAGTGATGCTTTGATTCCCATTGGAAGAGCGGCCAGCGCTGCAGCTAGACTGCAGACAAACACTGCTAGTCTGGACAAACACAAACTGAGTCCTTTAATAAGATCTTCAAACAGAGCAGGCCACCGTATAGCAAGCCCCCCCCCCCTCTAATATCACAGCCATCCTATGGAAACACTGGCATTAACTTCAGCCTGCCTTATTGCTCTCTCCCACTCCTACGGCCCGGTCCGCATGTTCAATCAATGTCGAACGCATCCCGGCCAGCGCGCCATTCATTATCAGGCATTATAAGTAACGTTATACCTCGGCTTTAAACACGGCCATCGACCTGGGGGCCGGTTAATGATAGAAAAATGATATCATTTGCAGCGATGTTCCTTTGTAAGCCGACCCCGAAAACCGCGCGGGGGTCTCTTCATCTTGACCACGTCGGCTATTGATTTCCGCTGAGGATAATGACTTTTTATGTCTGTAATATACGAGGGGATGTTTGATGTAGGCCGGTCTGTTTGCTCACCGTGGCCCACTTTCATTGCCATTGTCAGGGGAGTCATACTGTGGAAAGCTGGAAGCAATATATATCAGAAGACACTATATGGACCATGCTTAGCGAGCCCTCCCCCCTCTGTCACTGAGCAGCCTATACTCTACTATACAAAACACTGCCTTAATAAAAGATATCCACTGCTGACAAAACAAGACAAAATCCCACAATCCAGAATTAATTTAACCATCAAAATTTGCGGTATTCACATAAAATGTATTAACATATAGATGCAGGCTGTTTATTTGTTCAAAATCATAATGAGAGAATGATATAGTTCTAGTTCTGTGCTGTTAAAGAATGTAATATGGGATTTATTTGACTGTGTAAATGTTGCATTCATATTTACTTCATTTTGGTGATTTTGCTGAAACTCTTATCCAATGAGTGTTAGACCCGTATAGCAGTTTGCTAATATATAGAGCCAATATTGGCCTTTATCATTATTATTATTGGCCTTTTATCAGATATAAGCCAGTCAGTGTTGTCCACCTCTAATATGATGGAGCTGACCACAGTTACAGAAAAACAGTCTGTAAAAACGGCAATAAAAATATCCATTCATTTAATTGTTCAATGATGTTTTTGTGAATTAGTTCTTCATTTAAAGGCAGTAGACTTTCTCTACCATTCAATCGGTGGTTTGGGTCACTCTGCCTTAAAGGGTAACTTCGGTATTTTTCAACCTGGAACCCTATTTTCCCAACTGTGTGTGTCTAAGTAACTAATGGGGACAACAATTTTTGAAATTGGTCCAGTATTGAGTGAGATCGCTTCAGCCGGCAGCCGCGAAACGGGCTGCAATGTAATCCGACGGGGCAAATGCAAACCGTCAATGTACGTCCACTAAAAGTGCTTGTTTTGCCACTGACAGGCTCAGATTGTTATTATAAGTGTCTGACAACATTATGGAAAGGACGCTATACAGAAATGAAACGCACTTCCTTACCTTTAGCCAGAGCCGTTCTGCCTTTAGCTCTTCATCCGTATACTCTGGCTCAAATAAATACGGGCGGCCATCGAATTCAAAGGCCTCTTCCACATTGTAGAAATCAGCTAAATATTCAGCCATGACTTAGAAAATATTTTAGATAACACTGAGTTACGATTTCTGTACTCCAACACAACAAACTCCCCCCCGGCACTCCTCCATCCAACTCTCACTCACTTCCTGCAACAACTAAGCTCTCGTGAGACTTGAGCGAGACTTGGTTACACACAGACCAGATCAAGCATAAGGTAAGGAAGTGCGTTTCATTTCTGTATAGCGTCCTTTCCATAATGTTGTCAGACACTTAATAATAATAATAACAATCTGAGTCTGTCAGTGGCAAAACAAGCACTTTTAGTGGACACATTGCAGCCTGTTTCGCGGCTGCCGGCTGAAGCGATCTCGCTCAATACTGGACCAATTTCAAAAATTGTTGTCCCCATTAGTTACTTAGACACACACAGTTGGGAAAATAGGGTTCCAGGTTGAAAAATACAGAAGTTACCCTTTAAAGAGCTGCTGACACTAAAAGAGTTTCATCAGCCTGGGTATCAATGTTTTAGTGTCCCATGCTGGTCTGGATGCTGTTTCAGAGGCTTTTCCACCCTGACAAGAATAAACATCTGGGGGGAAACACTGAATACTTGGAATGTTTTGGCATGAAAACAGTCAAATTTACAGATATTGATGTTGAACCGTACAACAAAACAATAGTAAGAGGTGGATCGATGAGAGCTGCAGGCGCCTGAAACTTTTAGTGTATTCATATTTGTTCTTGAGCCGTTTGACTTGTAAATGATACAAACTTTCTGTCTGGAACATTTTTTCCCCTCATAGCTCAAACTGCAGGTCTGCTTTAATCACAAGTTTTACAAAAAGTAAGCAAACCTTTTAGAGCCTCAGAATACATGATGAACTATTTATATTTTTATGTCTATTTTAACTTTTAATTGCATTCCTGTGGTAGCTTTTGGAATCTCATTTTGCTATACAGAACTAACAATAATAAAAAAATCCAATAAGTAAAATAAATGATCGCTTTTATGATTGGTAGCTCTATGTGAGTCACTGCTGCATGATGATGAAAAGTTTGTCTTGTTCCATGGTTCAAAACCTTTAAAGTTCAAGCTTAATTATGTATTCAGTACTATTGAAAAGGAATACCTACCTGTATCAGTGATGGATTTTCATTTCTGCTTGTGTATTTATTTGTGTATTTTCATTACACACTTCTGAATGCGTGGCTAGTGTTAAAACATAAATGCTTTACTGCAATTACAGATTTGGCTTTTACAGACATAAAAACGGTATTTCTGGTGTAAATTAATGATTCTTTTTTTTTTCCTGTGACTAATATCATACATCAATAAAGAAAGCAATCATTCAAGGGGCAGAAGATTTGTTCTGTCTATTGTCTGGGCGCCGTGGCTCTGACCTTTGACCTCCTTGCTATTGGTTGCTTGTAATGTTGGTGATCCAGGAAATGAGGCTTATTCCACTTTAGCAGTCGGCTCTGGATAAGAGCTTCCACTAAAGAGCTAACATGTGAAGTGTAACATACGTTTGTATCAGGGTCAGTGACATGACATGCATTTTGTGTCCAAAGCCATTATTTAAAAAAATAAAAATAAAAAATCAAAGAAACACACATCAAATTATTAAAATATCTGCTCCATGAGAAATCACTTTAAGTTTGTTGAAATGCAGTTAATTTTTGGAGTTTTGGTGTTCCAGACTGCAATAAAATGTTAATTTTCTGAAAGTGAAAGTGCGTCATTTAAAATTTTTATACTGCTTTACCACCTGACATTTTCTGGGTAATAAGATCAGAAAAAAAGACCAAAAAAAAAAAAAAAAAATCATTTCTGAGGACTTCAAATTGTTTTTTTTTGGTCAGATTTTTCTTTACCTGGTCAGATTTCATTTGATTTTGATTTTTTTTTGCTATTCTTTCTCTCTTCAGAATCAGTTTCACTTCTTGGTGTTTGCTCCCACAATAAACAGAAACCAACACAAAATTGTAAAATAAGTAGCATATAAATACTAAAAGTAGAAATTTAAGAAAAAAAGGACTCTTATCTATACAGTTAACCCTAACCCTAACAATAATACATCTGGTCTGGAATATATAGAGGTTTTAAAGCGTTATTTAACACTGACCCTCATACACAGATTGGTCAGATTGGATCCAGTGTGATGGACAGTAGCATCCATCCGTCATGAGGCTGTGATCTGTATGAACTGAGAGAAATTAGCTCAGCAGCATATGGATAACGACCCTCAGTCTGGCTCTGCGCCCACACTCCCCCCCCCCCCCCCCCACACACACAAAAAAAAAAAACACACCCCACCCCTCCCTCTCCGGGTTAATGGACGAATGGATTTTTTTTTTTTCCTTTTTCGCCGTCCAATTTATCTCATTCTTATTGGCATTACCCTTTTGCCTTGGTGTTCCAGCGGGGGAGGAGGGGCGGCCGAGCGAAACACGAGACAGTAATGAGATTTCGCGGACGTTGCACCATGTAGAATTTCTGATGATCATATTACATTTCGTCGATAACCAACAGAACGTATTAAATCAGAGCTTCTCGGCGCAGCGGTGGATCGAGTGGCGTGATTAGATACTGCGTCTGACCCACATCTTTTTTTTTTTTTTTTTTGCTTTGTTAAAGCGGAGATATATCCACTTGGCCCGTTTCTTTTTTTTTTTTTTTTTTTTTTTCTTCTCCAATCATATCAAGAGATTATATTGTCCGTAAAACATCACTCAATAATATCACCTCATCTAAGAGGATAACGATGGCGGACAGAAAGAAGAATGGCTTTGATGATAGAGTCGTTCACATTAAAGAGAAGAAGAAAAATAAAGGTGCCCCATTATTCATATTTCATGATTTAGTTTTCATATCTACTACGGCTCAGGATAAGAATAATGATCTTCATGATGTTCTGCAAGTAAATGTAGTTTAGTTAAAAGCTTGAATTGAATTAGATTGAAGGAATGTGAAGAGGAAGTCGTCACAATCCTGGACCCTGATTGGCCGACAGCAGTGGCTCCTCATATTCAAATGAGGTAAACCTGCTGAGCGGAGGCTTTCCAGTTCAACTTCTGCAAACTGGACTGATTGGAAGGATTGTAGCAATTGATTAGTAAGGAAGCCAACCAGGACCAAGTCCAGTTGTGATGCGTTTCCTCTAGTAACCGCCGCCACACTAGGCACATAAGACGCATAATGACACAGCTGTATATATAGTGGCTCGGCTACGCTATTTTACCGGATTGGTCTATTTTCACACGCAACTACACAGGCTTTTTGCACAAAAACATGCTGTTTATGTCCTTTACTGCATCTATCACTCCAATGAAAACATTAATAAAAAACTTTTCAAGTTTTCAATACATTAAAAGCCCCATGAAACAGCATTTTTACTTCCTAGATTCCTTGTTGAGGCGGGACATAACACAGTGAGGGATCGTTCAAAAGTCTAAACTAATGGAATATGAGTCAGGGAGAGAGCAGGAAAAAAATAAAAAAAATCTGTGATGGTTTTATTGTTTTTTTGGAATTACCCCTACTGATGCAGCATGAGGTCACCATTAAAGAGTAAGGGAGTAAAAGTAAAGGGAGTTCATTTCATGGGGACTTTAAAACATCTTGTCAAACTTCTTGTCAAATCTGCTGAGATGAACTGTGCTGCCCCTACAGCCACTAGCCTAGTCCAGTGATTCTCAACCTTTTTTATATCAAGGACCCATAATTTAGTCCACATTAGGGCCACGGACCCCCATGTGGTGAGATTTTGTCTCTCGAACCCAAATCTAAGAATATCTTTATTGTTAGCTATATATGATTTTGTTCAGAATCCCATGACTGTATTGTAGGTAGAGATATAACAGTGAAACTATGATCAAAACAGTCATTCTTCTACATTCTCTAATGGTTTTAACTTCTTGTAAATTAAATACTAGTGAAGTTTAACAATTCATGACTTTGCTGGGGACCCCCTGTAACTCCCCTCAAGGACCCCTGGTGGTCCCCGGACCCCACGTTGAGAACCACTGGCCTAGTCTACCTGACCACGGTTTCCTATGAAAACGTTCACGTTGTCAATACATTGGTAAATATATGGAATAGCATGTTCACTCAGCCATGATTGAAACAAATAATGCATGTGGCCAAAATTATAATAAATCTAGGCAGCTCTACAGCTTGTCACATGCATACAGAACACCTGTGTGGTCGGTGTGGCGGGGAAAAAGTTGCGCAACACCGACTGCAACTGCAACTGCAACTGCAACAAAAAAAACACTTGCGGTGTGTTCCTGGCATCAGTCTGAAACTGCCTGTGAAAAAGGATGGATGTTTTAAAAATGCAATAACTTAAAATGTATCCACTCAAACTGAATCAAATTTTAACAAGGTCTTTGATCATATATGTTTATAGATGGAGGAACACCTGAATCCCTATAACATGGGACCTTTAAACTAAACCGCTGCTGGTTCTTCACTGAGGCCCGGTGTGTGTTTACAGCCGGCTCCACAATAACTCTCCCTATCTGTCACCTTAATAGACGCATTGAAACAAGCAGGTAATATCCACTCCACATAATATCCACAGACTTTTTACTGGCACCTTAATAATTTGGTGCTGAGTGTCATGTAGTGTTGAGGTGAGAGTGTGTGTGTGCAGCACAGACGCTCCGGCTCAGACTCAACGCTCAGGATCATTTCCACTCGGCCCAGAGTGGATTTAAGGCCGCTGGAAATTAAGTGTGGTGGTGACATCATTCTGTGTGTGTGTGTGTGTGTGTTCTTGTTCTGTCCTTACATGCATTTGCGTCCAAATGAATGTGAACATATGTGTGTGTCAGTGTGTGTGTGTGTATGTGTGTGTGTGTGTGTGTGTGTGTGTGTGTGTGTGAAATCTTGTTCTGTCTGCATGTGTGTGCGTGCGTGTGTGTGCATGTTTGTGTGTGTGTGTATGTGTGTGTGTGGAGAATGTGTGTGTGTTCCTGGTCTGACACTGTGTATGTGTGTCCACGTGTATGTGTTCCTGCTCTGTCTTTCTGTGTGTGTGTGTGTGTGTGTGTGTGTGTATTTGTGTGTATGTGTGTGTGCTCCTGTTCAATCTGTGTGTGGTGTGTCAGTGTATGCGTGTCAGTGTGTGTGTGTGTGTGTGTGTGTGTGTGTGTGTGCACGTGTAAATGTGTGTGTGTTCCAATTCTGTCATTATGTTCTGGTGTGCTCATATGTGTGTGTGTGTGTGTTCCTTGTCTGTCTATGTTTGTGTGTGTGTGCATGAGATCTTATTCTGTCTGTGTGTGTGTGTGTGTGTGTGTGTGTGTGTGTGTATGTGTTCCTCTGTGTGTGTGTGTGTGTGTGTGTTCCTTGTCTGTCTATGTTTGTGTGTGTGTGCATGAGATCTTACTCTGTCTGTGTGTGTGTTCCTCTGTGTGTGTGTGTTCCTCTGTGTGTGTGTGTGTTCCTCTGAGTGTGTGTGTGTTCCTCTGTGTGTGTGTGTGTGTCTACCATGGCGAGGCCTATAGATTTTTATAGAGCCCGTGCTCTTTAGGTGTGTAAATTCAGTCGCTGACTGCATGACATCATGACGGATGAGTTAATCATATCAAAGTTTCATTGGATGAGTCACATGGTTTATCGGAGTGTTGCCACGGCACTAAAACCTGCTGCGGCTCCCAGTCTGAGCATGGCACAGCCTGTTATATTTAGTCTACATGTGTTCTAAAAAAACACCCTGTTCTATTACAAGCAAGTGCACTGCAAAAGAAATAATAATACAAAGTGATTGGAGTGGCAACTGTGCAAAAAATATCCATCTTCATAAGTCACTTATAAGTCACTGTTCGTACTTTTGTTCAAACAAGTGAAAACAATCTGGTCGTAGTAGTAGTAATTTATTTCGGCCCTTTTTAACAATTTTCCAAAATGTATGTACATAGACATAAATAAATAAATAACAATAAGGCATTAAATGAAATGGAAAACCAAAAAAAATTGACTGAAAAGGTGTAGGCTGAAGCTTTAGCTTATTATGCCGACTCTTTTTACATGACACTCTAAGACAAAACAAAACAGAAGCAAAAACAAAAACATAAACAAACAAAAACAAAAAGTTCAAAACGTTTCATACACAATAATGACCATACCTCAGTTTTATATTTGTTTACCATTTTATTTTTATTTTTTTTATTACATTTGCAAATTGAACTACACATTTCTGCCAATTCAGTGAGTTAATTTCACTGGTTCCCAAAGCAAATCAGCTTGTTTTTATAGATCCAGAGCAACGATTTCAACTCAGGAAAAGTTTGATGTTGATTTCTAACACAATGAGCATCATTTTATCCAGTTTTTGATGGTTAGATGATACAGAGCCTCTAGGAGTGAGAGCCGAACCTTCTGCAGACAATATTTCTGTCTATGGGGAACAAATATCCACAGTTGGAACTTTGGCAGATTTCGGCTAGTTTGGTAAGTAGCTGACTGGTTATTGTCACCTGATTAACTATGCATACTGTCGGCCAATCAGAGCATTCATTAAAACCTGGGTGTAGGTGACATCATTTAAAACAGAAGGTAGATTGGAATTCTAAATCTGTTTGATTCTGTTGACAACCAGAGGGAAAGTTTTTCAAAGGGCCTTAGTCAAATTTCTACAACGTTACAATAATTTCAGTAACTTTACACTAACAGCTCCTTTGTTAAATTATACCATGAAATTGAGAAATGCAAATCTCATTGCACTGGACCTTTAAGAATTTCCTTGGATGTGGTCTGCCGCATTCAACGATATGTTCACTTCTCTCAAGAAAAGTCTCCAAACTGAATAAAAAAACTGAATTATCTCATCCCACTGGCTGATTTTTTGTTCATTTGTTTTACAGAAAACAAGATTTTATAACTCAATACTAGACTAAATAAATTACTGTAATACAGACCTTTTTTTGCAATGTTCACATTTCAAACCTCCAAATTTGTATTTCTGCATTTTCAGATGGTACACAGTGGAAATAGGAAAGGGAAATATGTACAGGCATGGAAATGTATGCCGGTGGTGGTAAAGTCAAGTGCCAAAGTGGCTGTAAACATATTTGTACAACAATAATTATGTGAGCAGTAGTAAAGTATTCAGACTACTTGTCAGTGATCTAGCTTGCTGATAGTGGGAGGCTAATTGACTCCCATTCATTCTGTCCACATTTCTGATCCCATTTAGAGAACGCCTACTCCATAAACACAAAGAAATGCGGGATACATAGCAACCGTTGACCTCTCCTTGGTTACTGCAGTCGGCCTCCCTGGCAAACACATCAGTATCTGCAACCAGCATGACACCAAAATTCACTCTTAATTAGACAGAGCGTGTATTGCAGCGTGTTACATCACATCACAGCTGTAAGGTTACGGCTGGTCTCATTTAACATAATTGAACTTAGACCCCATTTACACCTGACATTAACATGCGTCTCATATCCAGATTGAGTCTCGCTGGATCTGCTGTAAAATGTGTCTCCATGTACATTGAGTGTGTGTATGTGTGTAAAATGCCATTTCTCTTTCCCTCACCAAAACTCAGATTGTCACACACATCACTCCCTCTTGTAATATTTATGTGCAGCAGCATCCTGACAATCCGTTTTTACCTCTGCCAAGGAGCTTGTGTTTCCACCTGTTTGTCTGTCTGTCTGTCAGCATAGCTCCCAAAAAACCTATGAACGGATTTCAATGAAATTTGGTGGAGAGATCGGCCTGGTGCCAGAGAACAATTGATTTTGGTGTTGATCCAGATCTGGGATTTCTGCCCTTAGACAATTATCATTTATTTAGCCATAACATTATCATTTATTTAGCCATAACTATGAAACTAACAGAGACAGATCCTTCGTTTGCAGGGTCAAGAAACCAATTTAAGTTACAATGTCAGTGATAGGAATGATATATTTGTTTGATGTAACAGCAAGTTGGAGAGTTGCAGAAGTTTTTGCTCTCTGAGTGCCTTCTAGTTCAGTGGTTCTCAACATGGGGTCCGGGGACCACCAGGGGTCCTTGAGGGGGTTCCAGGGGGTCCCAGGCATATTGATGAATTGTTAAACTTCACTATTATTTAATTTACAAGAAGTTAACACAATTAGAGAATGTAGAAGAATGACTGTTTCGGTCATAGTTTCACTGTTATCTCTCTACTTACAATACAGATAGTCATAGAACTCTGGACAAAATCATATCTAACAATTAAATTATTCTCAGATTTGGTCCACATTAGGGGTCTGTGGCCCTAATGTGGACTAAATTAGGGGTCCTTGATATGAAAAAGGTTGAGGATCACTGTTCTAGTTGACGTGTATGTTATGGTCCGAGCTGCCTGCCGTCTGGTTTGTGTGTACTTCCTGGTTAGATCCGCATACAAAAGTTTATTCCCATTTATGTAGCTCCTACATGTGGATTGGAGACACTCTGTATTAAGTTTGGATGATCGGATCTTGTGTGTTAGGTGCATTTGTATCTGGATTTTATGTGTTTTTGCATTATCCGATTACAATCTGATCACCCAGGATGCATACAGTTGCCAGGTGTAAAGGGGGGTCATATTCTATCTATATTACAAATGCATTGCATATTTGGAAAGATGACCATTGGAAGAAAAATGAATCATTTGCACAGATCCACCATTTGAAACTGAATGAAAATGAAAAAATGTGGTACTTTTGAAAGGATAGCAGTAACTTAACCCCTTGGTTAACACTTTTACAAACTAGATCCTCTACATTTTAGAGGTAGCGTACATTAAACTTTTTTTTTTTTTTCCTAAAATGGATGCACAGCAGCTTGGAGTAGAACTCTTCAAACACCGTATCTGATGACGCATCAAGACGAATCAACTCCCTGTATGGAGTGGATCTAGCCTACTGCAGCACATCCCAGACTCCCAGGCCCGAGCCTCCCCCCCCAGCACATAAACAAAACCGCTCACCATTTACACTCAGCGATGCACTGACCCTGCATTAGCGGCTGTATCCAGCCAGCATCTGCTGCTCGGTGAGTCAGCTTCCTATCAGCCGCTGCGGCCCGAGTCATTCTGGCATCCAGGAAAGAGTGTTAGGCAGAGATCCCCCTCAGCTTAGCAAGAACTGCTGATCTCATCCAGCCGCACTTTTGTTTCCAGTAACAGCCCAGATAGTGTATTTCAGTTTCCCTTTGTGAATACGCAGGACTTTGTGTGTGTGTGTGTGTGTGTGTGTGTTATTCACTTTCCCTGTTAACTCTCCATGTGATGGTGAGAGTGGGAGGAAAAGGGGGGGAACAGGAGTTTGTCTAAAAGTAGTTTTGGTTGTGTGGTGTTGAGTTAGTGCAGTCTAATGTTACAGCTTGACTTTTATTTTGAATAATGTGCGGTTACAAATGCCTGAATCTGCATTTTTTTTTTTTCGGGCCTAATGCTTAAATGTCTAAAAGGGGTATAGCCGTCTAAAGCTGACTGTCTGAAAAGGTACATGGTTTTATAAAGGGCTGAAAAGGCACAAGGCATTCAGCGGCTTCAAGGGATTCAAAGGCCACAAGAGATTTGTAAGCAAAGAGGGAGGCAAAGGATACTCGATTCCCACAGACGCTTTCATAGCAGGGAGCTATACGGAAAAATCAAAATGCTACTTCAATACACAACAAGGAGCTCAAAAAAAAAAAAAAACGATTCAAAATCAAAGCAGAGGAGAAACATCTGTTCAAAGCCTACTGGGAACTGTAAAGGCACTCTGAACCTGTGCTGTCCACATACTGAGGATGTTGTTCCATAGATGAAGTCTGCATACAGATGTAACCATTGAAGTCGGTTTTTAAGCATTTGCTGCACCCCCCCCCCCTCCCCAAGAAGAAAATCCTGCTGTTGAAGACATGTTGAGTTTTGAGTAGCCTATGGGGCCTGTTTTCTCTGGGGGGGTTTGTTGAAAGGCATGCTGGGAAATGAAGGAAATCAGTAGCTGAAGTAGAAGTAGACGAGGCTGGTCGAGGGAAATATATAATTCGCATATATAAATACTGAATTTATAAGCATTGAATGTCACAGATTGATGATATATAACAGTGTAAGAGTATCCAAGTGTGGATTTTACATTTACATTTAACTGGTGCAACAGGCTGCTGGAGTGCATACATTTTTAATATCGGGGGCCCCAGTGGGAGTGGAACCCCTAAACCTGGGCAGAGTCAGTGTCAGAGTCATGATCCATCAGGGTTTGGGCCAATAATGAACTGAATTGAGAATGCATGGTAAAATCCACTTCAGTTCCCGGAGCTGGAGTTGGAAAGTGAATGTCACCCAGCTGTAAGGAAACAGAATGTGGATTGAATTAGAATGACAGGAAACAGAACTGAATTCCATTAATTTCCATGAAATTCCACTTCCAAGAGAGTTTGACTTGACATTATGAATCAAACATTATGAATCAATTAAAAGACAGTTAAACAAATCAAATACATTCAATCACAATATATGTGTCACGATTACATGTTGTGCATCAAATACCACCTGAAAGGAACGTTTAACATTATCTGATATTCAGGATGGATAATATATAACACTGCGTGTAATCTCAGATATGTGGTAAGAAAAAAACAAAAGAATGAATGGAATTTCACAGAATTAAATTCACCTTAGGGCTGGGTGATAAGGTTGAAATCAATATCATAATAATTATAAGGATTCTTCTCGATATCAATATATATCACGATATGGGTCATGTATGCGAAATCACGTTAAATAAACAAATGAATGTTCTTCTCATTGAACCGAATGGTAATGTTAGGTGTGATGTCAAACAAAACAGAAATATTCAAATAATATATAATATATAGTAAGTAAAATTTGCTTGTCATCATCAATTCAGACAGCAGAAATGTGTGTCACGATATCAAAATATCTTCACATCATCACGATATGATTCCACTGAAAGACGATAAACGATAATATTGAATTATCGCCCAGTCCTAATTCACCTTCCTGAAATTCCAACTCAATTCCAGTTCTGTTTCCTGTAGTGTTGAACTTACCAGACTGTTCTAGCTGTTCTATTATTTGCCTTTACCCACTTAGTCATTATATCCACATTACTGATGATTATTTATCAAAAGTCTCATTGAGTAAATATTTTATGAAAGCACCAATAGTCATCCTTACAATATTGTCGCAATATCGATATCGAGGTATTTGGTCAAAAATATTGTGATATTTGATTTTGTCCATATCGCCCAGCCCTACTTACAACTGAACATTTAGCCCACTTTGTAGAAAATACAGAGATATATATCGTGTATCGCCATTAAGCCTAAAAATACCGAGATATGATTTTTGGTCCATATGGCCCAGCCCTACCATAAGCATGACTAAATCCCTGCCGGAGAGAGCCACAGAGAGCGACTCCCTCTTGGCCCGTCTTCCCAGGGAAAACTCCCCAAAGCCTCGGTGCCTCAGACATGTGTAATTGGGTATAAAATACAGCTGTGCGGCGGGGCGGGGCGGGCCGGGCCGGGGGGCCAGTGTAACGCCGGGGGGACCCGAGGCGCGGGGCGGAGAGCCTTGAGCTGCCAGTGCACAGAGACAATTAGGTCCAAATGAAAAATTGATTTCCACTCATACTGAATGGATGTTAAAACAAAGCACGTAATAAATACCATCTGGCGACAGGCGGGAGTGCCGGGCCACAGCAGACGAAGCCCCTTGTTAGCCTCGGCAGCGTCGGCGTATCGATCGCCCGCGGTGACAAAGGCAACTCTGAAACGCGGCCTGAGAAGATGTATAATTCAATAAACATATCAGGCCGCCTCAGATCGTACGTGGCGACGCGGGCGTACAGGTGCCACCACCTCCGATACGTTCCTGCCGGTCGGTCTGTGAACGGCAGAGAACTGATGGGAGTGAATACTGAGATGGCGTGGATCAAAATAGCGATTGAGCCAGGCGTCGGGTTGGGGGGGGGGGGGGGGCTTGCAGAGTGTTGTTGGAAGCAGGATTACATGCGGGGGCTTTTGCTGCCTGCTGTAGCGGTGCAGGAGCGTCTGCTGCTCCGGCTGAATGTAAAGTGAAACTGAAACCTCAGTGTGTGTGTGAGCGTTGCAGGGATGAGAGAAATGACGAATCCACCGTTTGAAAAAAAAAAACTGACGCCTACTCATATAAAATGATTGTTTGCATGACAGGAAAGCACATTTAATTATGGGCTATTATATAAGTTAGAAGTCATGAGAGAGAAGAGAAAGAAGTTTTGTTTCACAGAAGATTTCGTGGACTTAGTTTGTTATAATTGTGTTTTTTTTTCTTTTTTTTTGTAACATTTATTTAATCTAAATCATATTCATTATTGCTTATTTGTGTTTTGCTCCTTTTTGCGCTTTCGATTTTACACCATATGGTTTCATAACAAGCTGTAGTGACTCCTCTAAACGTCGCTTGGCCACAGTATGGGGTTGAAAAGCTAAGGCATTAACAAACTAATTAGGTTTTTTGAGGATAAAATAGTAAGCATTTTTGAAATACTGAGTGATGAATTTAATTTACTGAAAGTTTTCCAAAAAGGGATAAACAGCGATTTGAAATGAGACCCTTCACACTTTCAAATGATCATATAGTTCTTCTGTGTTTATGGAATATGTACATTATGGGTCGGGGGTTTCTGATGCAGACTAAATGTATGTGTGAGAGTGTTTTAATGAATAAATGGATTCACCTGCCGTCTACAGCTTTCCTATTAAGGGGGGGGGGGGGGGCAGTGGATCTCTCATTCACAGACACTGATGGAGGCCAGAGGGTCATACATTTTCTGCCCATCATGAAAATAAAATGAAAATTGAAATATATTTTCTTTGAAATTGTGGCAGACTGTGGTTGTACTGGGCAGCTCCCAGTGTGAATGTGTGGAGAGTGAATGTGAAGAAATGTGTGCTGAGTTAACTTTCAATGGGCAAAAGTTACAAAATATAATATGAATTAGTGATATTTTCATTATGTAATTACCCTGTAATGTTGTGCACTTCCAATACTATTATTACACTGGAATTGGATCAGCGTAAAGTATTTGTCTGCTTTGCTTGAGGAGTTTTATCAGATGACATTTCCCTCGGTTTAATTTTGCACATCAGAAAGCCCTTGTCCCTTTGACGAGACTGAATTGCTGCACTGTAAACTGTAAAGAGAGTCTTCTTTTAAGGATCCGTCCTCCGCCAAATCTGATGAGGGATTCCTCCCTTGAAGCGGAGCAGAGAGTGTGATAGCATCGCTAATCTTAAAGGGCTTTGTATGCTCTTAGTATACCTCAATAAATCAAGAGTCGAGATCCGTCTTCAAAAGAGCGAGAGGGAGAAAGGGAGACAGAGGGAGGAGAGAGAAATAAGGAAAAGAAACAGAAGAAAGAGAGAAACAGAAATAATAACAGAAAGAGAAAGAAATAGAGAGAGGCAGGGGGAAAGAGATGCAGAATGGATAAAGAAAGGGAGAAAGGCAATTAGACAAAACGAAAAAGAAAGAGATACAGAGAGAGAGAGAGAAAGAGAGAAGCTTAAACATTATCATTGCAAAGTGGGTGAATATGTTCATTTCAAAGAGCCTTTGAAAATATTGGCACAATTGAGTTTGTGGCCTAAGAAGCAAAGCATCTCAAAAGACTCGCTGCACGACATCCAGTGAGAAGGATCCAGTGACAAACAGTCAAAAAATAGCTTGAGGATAAACGTGACAAATTCTGGAACGTTTTCACTTACATTTTACGCATTTAGCCGATGTTCCTCTCCAGAGCGACTTACACTCTTTAATGTCGTTCTACATCCTTTGAAATCATGTTTCAGTGGAAAAGTTCCTCTCAGTTTAGTTGAGTTAGTTTATTGGCACAGTGATGAGACACAGACGTGAAGTGAAAAACACACAGAACACAGAAACACACAGAAAAAAATGACAAATTCGCACAAGTTAGATAAAAACCCCAGGGGGCTTAGAATCATCTCACCTCAACAAGAGCGGAAGGGAAAGGAAGCGGTGTCTTCAACACTTCCAAGTGTCTAATTAAAGAGGTTGCTTCCTTACTTTAATCTACTCCACAGTGCAACTACAGACTTAATGAAATCTGCCTTTTTAGAGAGACTCTTTCATCAAGCCCTTTGAGGGTCTATCCGCTTTCCTTTTCTCACACCTACTGGATTTTTTTGTTTGTTTGTTTTCAGTTGTTGATATGTGTGAAATAAATAGCCCTGACATAAAATCAAAACTAATACTTTTCAGCAACACTGAGGAAGGCCTGCAGAAACATCCATGTTATGCAAGGTTTTTGAAATGTTGCAGAAAGGAGCTAAAAAGCTAAAAGGTTTCTCAGACGCAGACATAATCTCATTGGTTGAGTTAAACCTCAGTGGGCGGAGCCAAATAACCACAGTTTTTCCGGTTAAGGAACTGAAGCCCAGTTAAAAAGGCAAAAGGTCAGGGAGGAGGAAGCTAATATGATGAAGCCTAGCCCTCTGCTACTAACTGAAAAAAGTAATCTAACCATGCTAAATTATCTAGGTTAGCCTAGCTGACCTTCCAAGTTCAAACTAGCCATATTAGCTTATAGCTATCTAGGTAAGCTAGTTAGCTAGCTGCTGACCTTCAACATCATGAATCAATGGGTAAAATAAGTCATTACAATTCATATTTTTATTTATATGTTGACCAGAGTTCCTTCTTTACCATGCAAGTTTGCCAGTTAGCTAATTTGCACTTTGCCTCCGCCCCAATATGATATCATAAAATTTTGTGAAATGAGCATGAAGTCTGAAACACAGATTATGTGCTGTAGACACAAATTATGTGAAGATTATGTTCCTCCACCACAAATTGGACGAACAACACGAACTGGACATGGCAGTTTCACCTAAAGCTTGGCTAACAGTAAAGTTTAGGCAACTAAACTTGGTTAAGTTTAGAGAAAGGCTTTGGTCATGGTTAAGAAACTTTAGGTAAAACTTCATCTTTGACTCACAACCTGAGCATTGAACCTGGGTCACTGGTGTTGAAGGCAAATTCATATTCTCATCTACCAACCGACCACAACACCCTTACTTTCCACTGCGCTACTTAAATGTGACACTACTTATTGTTTATTGTGGTGCCTCCTTCACTGAACCCTTTGTGCTGGGAACAGGGAATTCTCTCAGTGTTCGTGCACGTATTTTCATTTCAAGACTTTGTGCTTATTTCACAAAATTTCGAGAGATCAGGCTGCTCCGCCCATTGAGGTTTCAATCCATGACAAATGTTTAAAGAACTACAACTCAAATCTGTCCACAAACACCACACTTGCATTTGTTCTCCTCATACATTTAATCTCAGATAGAAAACAACCCCATAATGAACCTGTATGACAGATCGTCAGTGATCCTCCTCTCAGATCGTCCCCGGGGGGGAGCAGTGTTCCCAGCACCAGCGGAAGCATCCAGAAATCCCCTCAGGACCAAATGACAGAGATACAGAGTATAGGATAACGTGTTTGTGACAGAGACTGACAGGCAGAACCAGAGGGCATGATGGGGGAAATGTCTCCAGCCATGTGCAGGAGGGAAAACCCAACAACCCATCGTGTGCAGCCTATTGAAATGTGTCAGTATGGGAATTATTTTAATATTTTTATGGCTTCTTTGTCTTTTACTGCACTGTATCTTATGATGCTGATGCCGTCATCCCAATTTCATTTTAGGGATTAATAATCTATCTATCTATCTATCTATCTATCTATCTATCTATCAGTTTTGGTTGGTCCTGATTTGTTTCTAAATCCAAATCCAACACCAATTTAAGCTTTTCAACATGAAGAGACCTTGGAGGTTGAATTTAAATCATTGTTCACCTATTCATCGCTTATTAGTTCAACCCCTCTATTTATACGTGGTTATAAAAGTTATTTTGGTTTGCGGCTGAAATCCAGCATGTCACTTTTGGCACCGGCATCTAATCCAATAAATCTAATTGCTACCCAGTGACAGTAATTTGAACCAAGATGTTGATAGCATGCTGGATCATCATGTTCTTGCCAAGAGGAAACTCCTGCCTGTGGCAATTTGAGTGAAACACCATCCAAGTTGCATTTGTGGAGTAAAAGTGCCAGGAAATTATGAACACGGAGGTGCTCTTACCGTGTGTGAACGGCGCGCTCTCAGAAGTTAATTACAGTTAGTCGTAATGGCATCATGGGAAAATGTCCCTGATGTTGTTTTTGCGGTCGTCTGCAACACACGGGACAATTGATTCCCATTATAGCTGCACTGAGATTTGTTTCAACTTGTTGTTTTTGGTACCGTGAGGCAGAGGGAGGCGGGGGGAGGGGGGGGGGGGGGGGTTCCTGCTCATTTCTAACTTGAGTCATCTGAGACCGGAGACAGAGATCTCCGAATTTCTCAAGAATACTGTTGGTTACTTTAATTTCCGTTTTGTTTAATTTCCGCTCCAAAGATTGCGTAACTGAACGCTTTTTCACCAGAAGTAATTTTATTGTTGTTTTGGGAGGGATTTAGAAAACTGCAACATCAACAGCTCAACTGTTGTACTGTGTCCGTTCTTTGGAAGTTAGATTGACTCTAATGGCATTGAGCTAAGTACTTGCAGATATTGGATGTGACCAAAGGAGGGGTGATACTCCCGGGGCGATATTTGTACATCATTCAATCCTGAGCCAGAAATCAATTGAAAACAGTTCTGCTGTGCATCTTAACAGCCCACCCTTTAACTGCTCTTTCCCACACTTCACTCTGATGTTAGGGAGGCTGAGCAGCATGTAGATGTTAGGTCTCATAAACACTGATCATCAGACTCAGAACTGTGTGCGTTCATTAGGGGTGACTGATAGATAGATAGATAGATAGATAGGTAGATAGATAAATGTTCCTCAGCAGAAATAATCTCATTGGTTGAGTTAAACCTCAGTGGGCAGAGCCAAAAAAAGGAAGAGAAAATGGAAAAAATACAATCTTATCTAGTTATCCGTTAGCTACATAGTCTAGCTCAGTGGTTCTCAACATTGGGTCCAGGGACCACCATGGGTCCATGAGAGGGTTCCATGGGGTCCCCAGCAAATTGATGCATTGTTAAACTTCAGTGTATTTACAAGAAGTTAACACAATTAGAGAATGTAGAAGAATGGGTATTTTGATCATAGTTTCCCTGTTATCTCTCTACCTAAAACACAGATAGTCATGGAATTCTGGACAAAATCATATCTGAGAATAAAAATATTCTCAGATTTGGGTCCGAGAGACAAAATCTCATCAAATGGGGGTCTGTGGCTCTAATGTGGACTAAATTAGGGTCCTTGATATGAAAAAGGTTGAGAATCACTGGTCTAGCTGACCTTCCAAGTTCAAACTAGCCATAGCCTATAGCTATCTAGGTAACGTTAAGCTAGGTAGCTAGCTGCTGACCTTCCAACATCATGAATGCCATGTTGATGAATTAATGAAAAAATAAGTCATTGACATTTATATTTTTATTTATGTTTTGACCAGAGTTCCTTCTTCCATTCTGTGCAGTCCAGTAACGCTGTTTTCCAGTTAGCTCACAGCTAGCTGTGCTTCTTTGGCTCCGCCCATTGAGGTTTAGCTCAACCAATGAGATTATTTCAGCCTCCAGAGCAGCTCTGCTTCAAAGAAATGTTTGTATGTTTGTGCAATCATTAGGATTTTACTGATCTTTGTCGACAGACAGACAGACAGACAGACAGATACGTTATTAATCCCTGGGAGGAGCTCAGGGTGTCGGCATGTTCATTTTAGGATGACATCAACTCATGCTCTCTCCATGACACTGACTTTATACGGCAAATATGTAACGCTTCCAGCTTGTATAGACTCAGTATTCAGCCTCTGATCTCCGCCGGCTGCTTCCAGAGCCAAAACCAGTCATGACTATCAGCTGATAGCTGCGTTTGGAAGTGGATGGCAGCATCACAGGTTCAGTCAGCAGCGCAGCTCAGTCTCATCAACAACATGTGCATGTGTATACATGTGCATGTCTAACAATGTTTACTGAGCATTAGATAACGGGTAGTCCAAGCAATCTGATTGGTCAAAGACAGTTCCTGATAATGTTGATAATTCCCATTATGTACGGTTAGTCAGTGATCTTTCTTGTTTTGTTATGTTATGTTATGTTATCTGTCTGTCTGTCTGTCTGTCTGTCTTTCTGTCTTTCTGTCTGTCTGTCTGTCTGTCTTTCTGTCTGTCTGTCTGTCTGTCAGCAGGATATTTCAAAACTTATAAATGGATTTCCACGAAATTTGCCGAACAGATCGGCCTCGAGCCAAGAAACAACTGATTAGATTTTGGTGGTGATCTGGATCTGGGATTTCTGCCACCAGACAATTATCATTTTTTAGCCATAGCTTTGCAACTAATGGATATAAAGACTTAATTCCAAATTCTAAGGGGTTGTTTGCAGGGTCAAGAAATCAATTTAACTTAAAATTTAAGCGATAGGACTGATGTGTTTGGATGTAACAGTTTGTGCAAGGTTTGTGCTCTTGGAATGCCTTCTAGTTTTCTGTTTTCTATGAATGCTACTTTCAAGAAAACTCTTCAGCCAGTACCCATGTGTTGGTGATTGTTGAATAAAAGCCATAAAACCCCCTGAGGACGTTCTTTAGTGTGATTATGTACTTTGGTTCTGCAGCTCGTTCCTATTGCATCAGCGTTGCACCCATAATGAGAGTAAAAAAAAAACTGTCCTGTCTGTCTCGGGTCTTACTGCCAGATACTAGGAGTTTTCTGGCAGAGCAGGAAGGTAAGGTGAGGACACACATCATGAATGCATTTGCAGACTCCATATATCCATTTTGGTACATAAACATGTCTTGAAATGAACACAAGGCTACAGCTCACCGCAAAGGCTGAGTTTGGTTTGGCTTCATGGCTGAAAGGTTGATTTGTGCCACAATAAATAAAATGCTATACATCCATTTTTTTTATTTTTTTTTTTAAATGTTATGACCTGGAGTTAATCATTCAATATCTCTAACACATTCTAACATACATTAACCAGACTGTAAAGTGTCATTTTGTATATATGTCAACATGCTCAAATAAAAAACATTTGACAGTAAAGTGTCATTTTGTCAAACAGGGACTTAATCTGTGTACTATCTTTTTTTTTTTTAAATACCACAATATGCTTGAATTTTGTGCTGTCAATTATATTGTCACAGTTGGTGTCAGTGTTTTGTTAAATGGTTTATATCTGATTTTGGAACAAAAAGCTTCAAACAGCTCTGTACAGTACAGCAGACATCAGGGGCGAGTCACATTTTAGTCACTGGTTCAGCATGTGGACTGTACTGTATCGGACATAATAGCTCTCTGTTTGGACTCTCTGCGCTTACTGAGAATCAGAAGTGACATAATCACTTCCTATAAATGGAAGTAGGTAAGAAGAGCTGCTGGCCTAGTTTGTGGATGCTTGCCTGTATCTCTGCTGTATATCGGTCTATATTAGCCTACA
This sequence comes from Centroberyx affinis, assembly GCF_046629955.1. Lineage (NCBI taxonomy): Eukaryota > Metazoa > Chordata > Actinopteri > Beryciformes > Berycidae > Centroberyx > Centroberyx affinis. The sequence continues at coordinate 43,166 of NW_027279912.1, forward strand.
GCAGGTTTAGATAATATGCCAGTTAGCAGAACGTTGTATTTTGCAGTGATGTGTGAGTTTCGACTCCCTCTCTGGGTTTATCAACTTACCTATTTGCTTTGTTTCTTCATGGTATATGATGATATGTGTATATTGGTAGGGTTCAACGGGGGGATTTTGAAGGCCGATACCAAAGTTTTGGCACTGTAGCTGTATGCTAAAAAAGAAATACAAGGATTCAGTCATTGTCAGAGTGGAAAAGCCTCTGAAACAGCATTTAAACCATCATGGGACACTACAGCTCTCCATTGAAACCCAGAATAATAAAATTCTTTTAGGGTTAGCAGCTCTATAAGGCAGCAGCCTTTACTGCCTTTAAATGAAGAATTAATTTACAAAAAACAGTACTGAACAGTGAAATTAATTAATAAAAATGTGCAAGGAAAATAAAATTTCAGTTTTTCTGTAGGAACCTCCATCATATCCGCAGTGGACAACTGGTTGATATCTGATATTTAATCAAATATAGGCCAATATCGGCCCGATATATCGTCAAATTGATATATCAGTCTAACCCTAGCATAGGGTATTTTATTTTATACACAATGTGGTGATTTGCTCTGTTTTTTAAACCTGGTCTGCAAATCAAATTTCCCTTGCAGGACAAAGGACAACAGGAGATTAGATTTGCAAAAGACAGAATAGAATAGAACAGAATAGAATAGAACAGAGCTGCATCAGATGGAGTGGAGCCTCTCTGCATGCACACGCATCATGGCTACGTGCCTCCATGTGCAGAGGGGATGGAGGCTGCAGGACGGTGAGACGGGCTGACAGCACCAGCAGAACAGCCCGCAGCGCTCTGTACATGAATTAGCTCGCCTCGCAAGTCTGCACAGGGGGGAAACCGGTCCGCGCTATCAGAGCCGGGGCAACCCCCGAGGTGACAAGTTGATTTGCTCCACGCAATCCCAGTGACCTGGTTTAGTAATACCCACCGACAAATCACCCACCCGCTCGCTCGTCAAGCATGCACTCGATGGGTTTTAGATTAATGGCTAACGGAGGAGCGTGATATGAGTGTGACGTTTTGGTATCGTTGATTTCGTAACTCGATCGTCAGGTGAGAGATTGTATCGGATTTATACTGGATCTTGCAAAATGCGGTTTTTCTCTGTTGCGCAATCAGATGCCGTAGCCTTTCTCCTCTCTTTTGGCCTGACGCCTTAGTTTACTTAATTGGAAAGCAGTCGCCCCTCCATCACGCAGGCGCTGGGGTTGGGGATGTGATAGTACACCTAAAACTTGAAAAAATCAAATACTCTACAAGGGGATCTACTACAAAGTTTCATAAGGTCTGGCAACCATTTTTGATTTACTGTGACCTAGAATTTCCCTCTAGAGATGTAGAACCATAACCAAACACATGTAATAACCTTTTGTTTTGTCTTTCTTTATTTTTTTATGTTGTATGTCTATTGTCTATGTACGTTTTTGCTTCTAAAAAACCAATAAAAACATTTGAATAAAAATGCAGTTTTTCATACTGTGTTAGCATGGTGTAAAGGAATGAATCCACTTGGCTGCAGAGTGTTAAATATACACATGCAGAAAGATATGTATTGTATACAGTCTGCTGTCCATAGTGTTCCTTTCAGTGTCACTTTGCCCTGTAAATTACATCATGTTGTCTTTGCGTCGTGTCTCAGTAAGTAGTGTAAATCTGTCATTTGTCAGCATGTAGACAAACTCCTGCCCAGTCAGTGTACTCTGTAATTAATTTGATTCTAATCCAGATGGAAAAACTGTAAACGCTCTTCAGACTTCAGGGAATATAAGCGGGGATTTTTGGCCAAGTACAACACTGAATCAAGCAAACAATGAGAGAGGCAGCAGCAGACGGATGAGCCAAATCTCATGCATGTCACAAAAGCTGTGGCATGTCGGCTCCTGCACTGGGTTGTTTTTTTTCTCACAGCAACACCTCATCTAGAGTTTCTCAGGAACAAGTGAGCACAGGCAGACAGGCCCGCATTACACCATCGCTAATAAGAGAAGCTGGCACCGGGCCATGGGAAAAACAAATCTGTTACACTTTACAGTGGCTGTGTTCCAGTAAGCCCAACTGTGTCGTAATAACTCGCATTATTCTCATATAAGTAAATGACCATTTTGCTACTTTCTATATCACCGATTGATAAAACACAACAGTGATTCAACCTTTATCCAGTTCATGAGCTTTTCCATTGTCTGTTCTAAACAGCCTCGTAACTCTTTCCTGGGAAAAATCCTCTGCTGCACAGGAAGTGATGCGTTTTTTACGTTTTTCAGTTTTCACAATGTGCATCTAAAAGTGTGAGTATTTGTTGTATTTGTTGTGTTCTTTCATCTTTCTATCTCATTTGATTTGAACTGCACTAGTTTACTTTTAAGTCTTTTATCTTTTGTATCTCTTGTCTGTACTTTTGCACTTTTTAATTATAAATCTTTTACCTTTACTGTATTTTTATCACCCTGTAAAGCACTTTGAATTGCCCCAGTGTATGAAATGTGCTATACAAATAAAGTTGCCTTGCCTTGCCTTGCCTTGCCTTGTTTGGCATAAACAGAAGAAGAAGTGGGTAGTTAGCATGAGCAGCGATAGCCACCATGGCTGAACAGACGAAGAAAAGAGCGCCACCTACAGAAACTCAAACTTCACCTCTAAAAATGACAATCTGGCAGATTAGTACTACTTTAATTTATGGAAAAGTACTGCAAGTACACAACAGCACTGTGTTAGTTAGTACTAATAAAAACCTTCCTAATGCATAATGTAATTACAAGGGTATAACAACACAATATAATGACAATTAGGGAGATTTTTATTATTTAAGTTCTTATTTAAGTTCTTTCGCAGTATTATTGTGGGCTTACAATACTTCACCACAGACCGCTGATGCACTTTGAATAGGGCCACTGTAAAATGAAAGCTGCAATATGCAACTTTTCTCCTTGAGTCAGTGAAGTGTGTTGTTAGTCCCGCCCTCCTCCCCCTCAGTTGGTGAAGTTCCCGCCGTAGTACCTGTCACTCATCTTGACGAGTCATCTAGCCTGAGGCCGAGCTAACCGGCAGCCATGACGCCTGCACAGATGATGAAGAAGCAGACAGTGAAAGCAGACAGTCTGCAATACAAAAAAAACAAGACTAGGTCATAACCTAGTATATGGCTGGACCGTGTATGGATGTGCCACGTGCCACGGCCAACCAATGGTGTAACTTACTCTGCTGTAGACTGTTCATACAGAATAATAGTCCATACATCCATACTGATCCCCGTTCCAGCGCGTCCCGTCTCCTCTCTCCGCCGCTGTCCTCTCCACCGCGCCCACGGCCCGCATTTATCGGACCGGTCGCTCTGGTACCCATCGGTGCCGAAAACGCCGTTCGCCAGACACCCGGTGACGCATCGGTGTCGGGACCCCCGCCGAATTCTCGGCCGGATCACCGGGAACAAATCGGCGCCCAGCTAGCGGCACTGGCCAGAACCGTGGCCCCCGGGAAACTCCGGGAAGTGTCGGCAATAAGCCCTCGGCGTGATGAAACCTCCATGCTTGTCTGTGTCTCTCTCTCCGCCGACAGAACAGAGGGGCTTCAGGGGGACTGAGCTCGCGCATATGCATCGAAATAAATGGCAATATATAATTGTGTCGATTCTACTTTAGCTTCAGTTAGCTTCAGTTAGCTTCAGCTTACATGCATGATATTGGTCAGCCTGCTTACTGTGTGGGAGAAACGGGCTCCTGATCTCAGCGGAGAAACAATATAAACATCCAATTTCAGGCAAATGGGGGGATTTAGGCATCTAGACACAAGGCCATGGACAGACACAGACTTGTTTTATTTATTACACTGAACAAAAATATAAACACAACACTTTTGTTTTTGCTCCCATTTTTCATGAGTTGAAATAAAAGATCTAAGACTTTTTTCTATGCACACAAAAGGCTTATTTCTCTCAAATTTTGTTCACAAATTTGTTTAAATCCGTGTTAGTGAGCACTTCTCCTTTGCCAAGATAATCCATCCACCTGACAGGTGTGGCATATCAAGATGCTGATTAAACAGCATGATTATTGCACAGGTGTGCCTTGGGCTGGTCACAATAAAAGGCCACTCTAAAATGTGCAGTTTTATCTTGAAAAAAGACATTTATTAGGCATTGAACTATGGATCTCACATGACTAGGGCTACAGATATGCATTTTTTGAAAACCAGTCAGTATCTGGTGTGACCACCATTTGCCTCATGCAGTGCGACACATCTCCTTCACATAGAGTTGATCAGGTTGTTGATTGTGGCCTGTGGAGTGTTGGTCCACTCCGCTTCAATGGCTGTGCCAAGTTACTGGATATTGGCAGGTATTGGAACACGCTGTCGTCCACGCCGATCCAGAGCATCCCAAACATGCTCAATGGGTGACATGTCTGGTGAGTATGCAGGCCATGCAAGAACTGGGATCTTTTCAGCTTCCAGGAATTGTGTACAGATCCTTGCAACATGGGGCCGTGCATTATCATGCTGCAACATGAGCTCTGGTGGACATTCCTGCAGTCAAAACTTGCGACATCTGTGGCATTGTGTTGTGTGATAAAACTGCACATTTTAGAGTGGCCTTTTATTGTGACCAGCCCAAGGCACACCTGTGCAATAATCATGCTGTTTAATCAGCATCTTGATATGCCACACCTGTCAGGTGGATGGATTATCTTGGCAAAGGAGAAGTGCTCACTAACACGGATTTAAACAAATTTGTGAACAAAATTTGAGCGAAATAAGCCTTTTGTGTGCATAGAAAAAGTCTTAGATCTTTTATTTCAACTCATGAAAAATGGAAGCAAAAACAAAAGTGTTGTGTCAGTATATTTTAATGTCAAAAAAGTTGCATATTGCACCTTTAAGTGTTCCCAACAAATGTTCCAAAAAAGCAGCCCGCATGGCCCTAAGTGAACCCTGCTGCCTAGCTAGCCTGCCAGCCACTACAGTGAGCTAATCGCAGGCTCATGCTGACTGAAGCTCAGTCTTGACTGGATTCCCCGCCACAAAACTTGGCAGAGTGTTAAACAATCCACGGTGCAGGTAAGGTAACTGTGGGAGTGAGTCGCCGGTACAGGAGCCATTCTGATTTGTTTCCCGTTTGTAATGCCTTGTTGATATGCGCTGATTGCAGAGTACACAAGCTTGTCAGATTCTGCACTAAAAACACAGGTGTGTGGATGTGCATGACTTATCACTGCAGTGATTTGCCAAGGATTTCGCCCTTATTTGAACTGTATCTTTACCTTACTTCACCTCAGCTATAAGCTGACCCCGCCCAGGCCCAGATACGGCTTTCATTGCAGTTGCAGTTTAAGATTACAGCATTTGTCAGGATGTCCCTGTACCGTATTATTGTTATTAACGCAACATTTACACTTGTTGATGTACATGTACTGTGTTATTGAAGTTACAGTTGTTTCTATTTATCATCTTTATTTTCCTATCATGGCGAGACGCATTAAGTGACACGTCTGGACCTGCAAAAAGTTTGCTCACATGCCTGTTAGATCCTCAAAACTCAGCATGGAAGTGGTCAGGTTTGCACTGTGATTGAAGGTAAAGAGGTGTATGTTGAGTAATACTGCAGAGTAAACCACTCATTTAATATCACTCATGGGAACTATTACAATTTTTAGTTGATGTTTGTATTGAAAGTAGTCACTAACAAGCTCATTTTATATGCTTGTTTTTTTATATAATTATTTATTTGGTATGTTCTGTGACTCTCGGCCAATGATATGTTTTCTTAGCCTTCTTGTCTTTCAAAAGAGGATCCACATTGGAAATAAGTTTGGAAACTGTATGTGTTATCCTCGATGACTTTAATGAAAGCATGACTGATGGCTGTGCATTATTTTTGATTTATCAAATAAACAGAAAAACTCTCTGTAGTCTGGAGTGGGAGAAAGTAATGCAGAGGCAGATTTTAATAAATACAGCACAGCCACAGGAGATTCATTTCAAACATTTTTCGGGGCAAGTCTGGACACCGAGCGCTGTGATCTCATCAAATGTTGTGTGTGTGCAAAAAAGGGAAAACCTGTTCAGCATTTATTGCGAAAAAAAATCTGATACAGTTACAGCCAGCCTACTGTATTCAGTTTCAATGCATAGTACTGGAATAAATAGATGTGGAGGGGCAGCCTGGTGGTTCGGGAGACCGTCCCGTAAAACAAGAGGTCACAGGTTCAATCTCTGCAACAGTCAGTGAGCAAAATTACTGACTTATGACTATTTATTAGCATTACACACACATGCTGACACACATTAGACACACACTTGAAAGTTAATAATGCTGACAAAGGATGACAGATGAACGCAATCTCTCCTATTACGAAAAGCAAATTGTCAGACAAGCAAAGGTGTGTGTTTGTCTATTCAATCACTGAGCAGGTGTCATCTCACATACCTCTCCTGTGTGTGTGTGTGTGTGTGTGTGTGTGTGTGTGTGTGTGTTAATGTGTAAGCATCACTTTAATGTTGCAGCTGGAAAAGGTGGGGCTGATTTCCACTACTTTATATACTGCTGGGTATCTTACAGTAATCTATAATAATACATAACAATTTATTAGGTGATTATATTTTGTATTAATAATCGGAATCTGCAAAGTAACTAGTAACTTAAGTTATCAAATAAAGGTAGTGGAGTAAAAAGTACAATATTTCCCTCTGAAATGTAGTGGAGTAGAAGTATAAAGTAGCATAAAATGGTAATACTCAAGTAAAGTACAAGCACCTCAAAATTGTACTTAAGTACAGTATTCGAGTAGATGTACTTAGTTACTCTCCACCTCTGTGTGTGTGTGTGTGTGTGTGTGTGTCTGTGCATGCATATGTGTGTTTCTTTAGCCCTGCTACTGCACAGCAATATCATTTCATGTGGAGACCTCATGTAATTAATGAATTAACCCCCGACCTCTGCTTTCCATGAAACGCATTCGCATAATGAAATGAAATGAGTCATAATGAAATTTGCTGAGATCAACGGCGCTCTGGGTTTCAGTTCTATAAAGTCAAGATTTTACAGTTTTTCACTTCCTGATTTAACAAAGCAAAACCTGAGGTTTGCTTGAATTTTTTCATTGCAGGAGGAAGATTGAAAGTCAGGGATCTAGAAGAAGAAGAAAAATAAATTGCAAAAATAGATTACAGCTGAAATTACAGAGAGTTCAGTTTGCACAGGATTAGTATTCAGATTTTGAGATTCTGATTCAGAAAAAGCTTTATTGGCCGGAATCAAGTAGTATTGAGTGTTTCCAAAGCATATTACAATAGTACAGGATACAATAAGATACAATATAGATGAATATAGGAATTATAGGCAATATATGAATTAAAAATTAAAAATATAGGAATTCCTAATTATAAAAACTCTATTTTAAATATTGTTCATATGATAGATATTATTCTATGCAATGCTATGGACAATATACTCTAATTAATTACACTAATTATCACCCCTGAGATTATAACACAATGAAACATATCGGGCAGCAAGTATCCTTGTTTCTATGAGTTTGAGTGAGTTTGGGAGGGAATAGAAATTAGGAAATGGCAAGTAGATTTTTCATATATTTTGGTGTTATATGTATTATCTGGGGGTCTCTTCACTGAAATATGGGGATATGGCAGATAAGCACAGGATTAAAATCACAGACGATCTCCACAGTTATTACAAATAACTGGACACTCCCAGGTAATGTTGGTCCCATGGAAATAGGACTTTTGTCCATGTATATGCATTTGTGTGCGTGCCTGTGTGTGTGTGTGTGTGTGTGACTGTGCCCCTGCATGTCTGCGTGTGTTTCTGTGTGTGTGTGTGTGTGTGTGTGTGTGTGTGTGTGTTTGTGTGTTTGAGTGCATCTGATCCCTAATTGGCCCATGCTGGCAGAGGCACCTGTAAGAGATCCATCTCCTCCCCAGGCGGAGGGGCCGAGCGCCGCGGCTTCGCCCACACAGATGGACCTCACAGCGGGCGGTGGTCCATATCCCCCCCCCCACCCCCAATTCCCCCCCCCCCCCCCCCCCCGTGTCGCGGTGGGAACGTCGTTACACATCAATCCCAATAAAGGCCCAGCTTGTCTCAACGATGACATTTAGATGTTGTGTATCTTGGACTGAGGAGGAAAGGGAGTTTTCTTGTGTGTGTGTTTGCTTTGGCGATGGAGGAATGAGCTTATCGTGCCAATAGGCTTTCTGAATGTGGGAGGTAGTGATTGTGTGAGTGTGTGTCAGGCGGAGAGACTGACAGTTCAGTGATGTATAAGCCATGTACCATGCATGTAATGTTGCCTCTAGTCATTTCAAGTGTGTATCATTCTCTAGATGCTTTTATTTAGTGTGACACTCACAGAATCCACCTGATAACTCCTCTGTATATCAACTGTACCGCTTTAGATCCTCGGTCCACATCATAAAAATGTCATAATGTCATACAGTGGAGCGAAGAGAGCGGAGTGCACATGGCTGTCACAAGGCATTTAGCAAAGCACGCAAGCTCTAATGAGATTTGACTATGATTAACAACAAGACCTTGTGCTTAAAATCATCTTCAGCTCTTATTTTAATGCTCGAATGGGAACCGCTGCCGTTTCAAAACAGAGCAAGGTCCAACCAGCATCCAGTGCCAATGTACACAAGCCTTTTATATCCTCAAAATGACGAGTTGACGAGCTTCATTTCAACACAAGATATGCACCGTCCACTTGATGATTGAACATGAAAGTAAAGCTCATTGAATGTTAACCATATCAAACCATATTGAATGCTATTAACCATTTTCAAACTTTTACCTTTCCAATGCACACAATCTTCTATGTTTCTGGATTAGTAAGAAATTAACTTAAAGTAAGAATTTCTTTCAAAAATAAATACATAGCATTTTGGCAGAAAAACCCCAGAATCACAACGTAAAAAGATGTAATGAAATGCAAATTTTGTTGTTGCATATTGTACATCCTCGAAGGAAAAGCTCAGTCTGTCAGTTTGTGAGGGAAAATGTGTCTTCAATCCAGTGAATCAAAACATAAACAAGGCCTGTGGTGGGGTGTCAGTATTTCAGCCACACTGCAGTGTGGGTCTTTAAATTATTAGTTACATTCAGACCTGGAATCAAATAGCATTTGATTTAACATGCCTGGAGTACCAGATGGGTGGAGCCTTCTGCCTTTAGGACAATTCAGATAGTGTCAGGTAAACTGTCTGTCAAAGTATACGCCTACTTTTCCTGTCAGTGCCTAAATGTTGTGGTAGTCTGTATTAATAAATATTATAAGTGCTAAACCTCACTCATAAAAAACTCTAAACAGGGTGAAACAAGCACTGAGATTAATTTACAAATGCTTTATGAGTCAGGTCTGGTCCAGTTTAACTCAGGACCTGCCTGAAGAACATGCACAGTGTTCCATATAAACCATGAGCAACAAATGTAGAGAATTACCACATCATCAGCAAATGTGAAAATGACAGAGAATTTCCCCTCGAGGATCTATGATCTTGTTGATTAGCTGTCAGCATGATACAACATTCATCAGCCCGATGCTGACAGACCGAGCCACTAAGTAGAAGCATATTCTACCCAACTCCTCTCACTAACTGGAAACATTAAAAGATGTGGAGAATAAGCAAACAGCAGTTTGTCGTTGATGGACGGAAACCGCCTATGTGCAAATTGGAAGCTCTTCAGTAATGAAAACGAGTGTGTTTATTTTCTCACTGACTACCATAAGTACGTGTAATTTAGTGGAGGCTTTTTCCAAAGCGCCATACAGTCCCATGAATACATACATTTTTAGCATGGGTGGCCCCCAGCAGGAATCAAACTCTTAACCCTGCCAGTAACCAATTAAAGGGATAGTTCACCCAAAAATAAAAATTCAGCCATTACCTACTCACCTTCTTGTCAGTCAAAACTCCATTGAAGTTTGTTGGGCCACCAAACGCACAGCGAGGTAGCCACCGTAGTTCCACCTCAGCCTTCTCCCAAGTTATTGACGTTATCGTGGCCATCTTATTACAGCTCCAAAATTAGCATGAAATGTCCATCCAGCTTTTCCAAACAGCTTGTGGAGCATAATCCAAGTGCTTTGTAGCCAAACTGACAATGCTCTGGTCGCACACACACACACACTACAGCGCTCTGGTAGGGTGTGCACATGACTAAAGCATTGTCAGTGAGGAAAATATAGGAGATAAAGTGGTAAATATTGGACTTTTAGAACCATAATGCAATCGTTTGGCTACAAAACACTTGAACATTTTACACTTATTTTCGAGCTGTAAAAAGATGGTTAACTTCAATAGTTTGGGAGAAGGCTAAGATGGAACTACGGAGGCTAACTTGTTTGATGGGCCTACAAAATTTAGTGGAGCTTTGACTGACATGGGGATGAGTAGATAATGACTGACATTTCATTTTGGGGTGAACTGTTCCTTTAAGTATACAAGCCCCCTGTGTACTTGAAATGCTACACAGAGTTTTTTTTTTTAACAGGTTTCAAGGGATCAAAGGTCATGAAACTCACATAAACTCACATAACACATTGATTCATGTGCTTTTTCTGCAACAGCATGATTTACCACTTTTAGCGTCTTTGGAGTGAAGTAACGCAGCTTGTTTCAGAGAGGCTGTTGGGACTTGTCAGGATACACAGCTAGAGTAACGAGTAGGAATAGCATATTAAAAATACATGTGGTAGAGGTTGAATGAATGAGTAGTCTCTCGTTATGTAACGCAGTGTTGTGTTCTGCAAAACATTGAGTAACCGCTCGCTTGGCCGTGGAGTTTAGGCTAAGACATTTTGCTGGAGTAAGACTAGCTCCAGAGGAATGTGTGTGTGTGTGTGTGTGTGTGTGTGTGTGTGTGTGTGTGTCTGTGTGTGTCTGTGTGTGTGTGTGTGTGTTTTACAGCCTTTTGTGGAGTCTTAAGGATCCTGACCTGATTGAATAAGGACAGCGAGAGAGAGAGAGAGAAGAGCAGGGAATCAAAGTCAGATGAAAACAGAAAGAGTCAGATATAAACAGCAATACAGTCAGAAAGAAAGGATGAAAGAAAGACAGACAGACAGAGAGACATACAGTCAGAAAGAAAGGATGAAAGAAAGACAGAAAGACAGACAGACAGACAGACAGACAGACAGACAGAAAGAAAGAAAGAAAGAAAGAAAGAAAGAAAGAAAGAAAGAAAGAAAGAAAGAGCACAGACTTTCTCATGTCTCACAAGAAAGACAGAGAAAAAACTGCCAAAACCTGAAAGAGAAAAACAGCGTTAAGGGAACAGAGAGAGAGGGGGGGGGGGGGGGGAGAAAGAGAGATCAACACACACACACACAGAGAGAGAGCGAGAGAGTTACATAACTTTGTCCTCGAGAAGCTCTGCCAAAACTCGGCTTGGCTCGCCTCACTACTACGACGACGGAGATTTTCTCATGGAACAGATTAGGCTGCAGAGACCAGCAGACTCATGATGGATCCCAGTCTCTCTCTCTCTCTCTCTCCCTCTGCTCCCACTAACACTGTAGTAAAAAAACACAGCAGTGTCGCTCTGCATCTCGCCCCCCCCTAACACACACACACAACACACTGACATGGACCAGAAACACTGCAGGAGAGCCACGTTCATATACTGTACGTCTTCAACCTGCAAACTCTGCCCTGTGTTTACATTTGCAGGGTTTCCAAAAAAAATGAGGCATGAGTTTGAAAAAAAAAGTGACACTTCGCTCTTACAAAATGATTAATTGCACAGAATTAAACCAAATTACAGCACTTGGTTCACGTAAGGTAAGGTCAAGTAAGGTAATGTTCGGCTGCTGCCAATTTCCAGCAATTATGTAGTGAATTACGACACTGCGATAAGCTTTTATGTGATTTTTATCGTATTTATTTTACTTTTTTGCACTTTGTTGTATGTTGTGTGTCTGCAGCTTTGTAGGTCTTTGTTGGCTGCTGGTCTCTCTTTGAAGAAATATTTCCACCAAACTCTAACACTTCTTCCACGGACTGAGTCCTCTGTGTTTTAGAGCAGTGATTCCTCAACCTTTTTCATATCAAGGACCCTGATCTAGTCCACATTAGAGCCATGGACCCCCATTTGATGAGATTTTGCCTCTCTGACCCAAATCTGAGAATATTTTTATTGTCAGATATGATTTAATCCAGAACTCCATGACTGTCTGTGTTGCAGGTAGGGAGATAACAGAGAAACTGATCAGAGCAGTCATTCTTCTACATTCTCTAACTGTGGTAACTTTGTGTAAATGTTTAACACTTCAATTTTCTGGAACCCCCTCAAGGACCCTTGGTGGTCCCAGGACCCCACGTTGAGAACCACTGTTTTAGAGGAGGCACTGAATGATGAAGTCTTCACAGAACATTTGTGAAGGACAGAAAGTTGCTGAGCATACACAGTGGGCTGGAAACAAAGGCTTGTGGCTTTCTTTCTATTTACAGTGGGAGTTAACAGTGTTTATATCTTTTACAAACTCTTTTACATTGACGTATTAAACACTTACTGAAGAGTAGTCTGAGTAGCTGTAGAGTATAGTCAATTTTAATTGCTTGGGACTTGACTTTGACTTGTACTTTGATGACTTGAAAAGGTTTCTAAAGTCTTGACTTGAGATCTTGTGTTTGTGTAAATGACTCAGATTGAAAGTGATGAGATTTGTTCCAGCAGACGACTGAATTTAAATTCTGTTTTCTGAATTTGTATGGAATGATTGAATTTATTGAAGTTGAAACTGATTATAGAAATCAAACTTATGATGCTCTTACCAAGTTTTTATCCTATTAAAACCATATTGCATTGAAAAGTCCTAGATATTTAGTTTTCTTTAAGATTTTAAATTGATACTGGACTCTGGATTTGTTCTGACTTGACTTGCTGTTCTACATTTAGACCTGAGACTTCACATTAATGACATGGACTTGACCTGAACTAGACTTGGTGTTCTACATTTAGACTTGTGCCTCAAGACTTGAGACTGACTTGGGACCCGAGCAAAGTTGACTTGGTCACACCTCTGGTGTTTCATCTTCAATACCCAGAATTCCTGTGCAGTGAGGTCAGTAAACGTCACACAGCTCACTCGTCTTTACCGACCCGGCCGGTCTGTGATGCTTTATACCAAAGGAAACCAAAGAGATGAGAGAGGAGAAGATCTAACTGCTGATGTTTAGGAGACAGTTTGGATTTCACTCTTTTGTGTTTTGATTCGTCACTTTCTGTCGGCAGAGAAGTGTCCATAAACTGACACCAGAATTTAATTTGGACAAAGGATGAATCTACTGTATGGCATCCCCTTTCTAACCGCTAGCCACAGCAGCAAACTTGTAGATGTACTAGCTATTTACTAGCTATTTTGTATAAACCAAGTGACATAATCTAGAAATATCGACACTGACTGAATGCTTGCTTATCTGATATAGAAACTGATCTGATATGGTAAACAAACAAACTACTTTGGTAGGGTCCTATTTGATATTTTAAGTGTTTTTTTTTACATTTCATACTGCATTTCATTCTGTTACTTGATTACATAGGCTATTAATCTCTGTGAGAGGTCACAAATGCAAGTATATTGTACAATAATGTACAATAAATGTACAAAACGCACCAGGAAATAGTTGTTAAAGGCAGATTTTAATCTCTCCCCCCCCCCCCGACAATAGATAATGTATATCCATTAGTAAGAAAATCTCCCTCTTTTTCACAGCCTAATGGTGGCAGGTATGCTGATAAGACCGGCGTATTTTTATGTAAAAAAAATCTTCCCTATAGTGCAGCTTTAAGGAAACTGTTACAGCATTATAGCCCATAAGTGAAATTAACCCTTCGAATGTTTTATTGAACCTTCACACTCTGTGCCTCATCATGTCATCAGCATGTGTGCTTCACTCTCCTCCACTAACAACTCCGCTTTCCCATTTACTGCCTAATTGGCCTCTCAAGGATAATAGCCTATTTGTTTGTTAGTGTGTGTGTGTGTGTATTTAAATGTGTGAGCTCTTTTGCATGTCGGTCCATGTAGGTGTGTTTGCATGTGTGTGTGTGTGTGTGTGTGTATTCGCGATGGCCCCTTTCCTCAATGTTAATGTCAAGTGAATGAGGCAGATCTATGGCAGGTGTGAGAACAGCTTGAGGCCGGTGTCATTAGGCTGCCACCGGTGTCACTCCGTCCTGCGCTCATCCAGCCTGGCACTCTCCCTCCACCACATGCCGCATCCACAGCCTCTTATTAAAGTGTGTACTCACTGCAAAATGATTTAATACTGACGAGCGCTGGTCTCTCTCTCTCTCTCTCTCTCTCTCTCTCTCTCGCTGACTTTTAAACTGATTACAGAGGAACTTGAGGCAGACTCAGTTTTCTTAAGCCAAGATTTTTTTACAAGCCCGGCCCCCCCGTCCTGTTGCTGTGCTACTGAATTACTGCCATTTTCAACGATTATGTAGTGAATTTTGATGTTGCACCTACCTTTTATGTGATTTTTTTTTTCTTTATGATATATTTTTTATTGTGTCAAAATTGCAAAGTGTTCCAGGTGAATTAAACGGGTAACACCGTGCAATAAGGGTCACTAAGTTAAGGGTTAGTTAATGCTTAATAAGCATTAACTAACCCTTAATTAACAGTTAAATAATGTGTAATTTACTAATGGTGTTCATGTTAACTAAGGTATTAATTTATACATTATTTAATAGTTTATAAAGATGACTATTAAATAATGTATAAATGAATACCTTAGTTAACATGAACACATTAGTAAATGATTGCCAGACAGATTAGTTAACTGTTAATTAATTAACTTAGTGACCCTCATTGTAAAGTGTTACCATTAAACGATACATCTTTAAAACAAAAACGGGAAACATATACACACCCACCAACACACACATGAGTATACACACACACACCTATGTATATACACTAAAAAATGCATAAATGTCCATTAACCTACATATAGACATGAGGATCTATATATAACACACCACCTGGTAATATAATAAATGGAATATATGATTCATACAGAGCAAAAAGCCCAAATAAAGAAATAAAAACAGATTTGAGTGATTACATTGTGTATTTTGATGTTGCCCCTAACTTTTATGTGATTTTTTTTTTAACGATACATTTTTTTATTGTGTCAAAATTGCAAAGTTTTCCAGGTGAATTAAACAATACATCTTTTAAACAAACACGGGAAACGTATACACACCCACCAACACACACACACACACGAGTATACACACACCTATGCAGATGCCTATATATCGGTTACACCTATATAACAGGTAGTGTAATACATGGAATATATGATTCATAAG
This sequence comes from Centroberyx affinis, assembly GCF_046629955.1. Classification (NCBI taxonomy): domain Eukaryota; kingdom Metazoa; phylum Chordata; class Actinopteri; order Beryciformes; family Berycidae; genus Centroberyx; species Centroberyx affinis. Next base: position 58,549 of record NW_027279912.1, read on the forward strand.
GAGCAAAAAGCCCAAATAAAGACAAACAAAAAAAGACACAAATGAACCAAAAAAAACTAAAACGATTTGAGTGATTATTTTGTGAATTTTGCGCCCAGCTTTTATGTGATTTTGATTATATTTTTGTTTGTCTGCAGGTTTTCTGTGGGTCTTTGTTGCAGCTCTCTGTTGAAAGAGCGGCTGTCACTCTCCATGCGTCTACCTGGTTACATAAAGGTTAAATAAACAAAATAAACTTTACCCTCCAGATTTAAAAGAAAGTGAAAAGTGAGAGTTGTGCGCTAGGTGTTGAAATGTGTCAACTTCAAGCCTTTGGACGCTTTTGAATGTGCGAGCGTCGACATGAGTCGGAGGCTTGGGAGCGGACGAGGAGGGGAAGGGGGACAAAGTGACAGACTGCCATGGTAAGCCCTTGGCACTGCCATCACGCTGCATTGTGGGTAACGCCGCATGACATGATGAGGGGAGTCGGAAAATGAATTTTCCACCGTGGGCGCGTGGCTTTGGGGTGATTAACAAGGTAAATGTTACTCAATACTAATTAACACTTTATTGATGCTGATGAATGTGTGTTTAAGGCGCCATAAATGTTTAATTCTCGTTACACGCGGCGAATGGAAACCCTTTGGTGGTTTTACCTTGGACTAATTTCTGCACATGCTGATAAAGGAGTGGTAATCAGCAGTTTGTCGTCTTAATAGCGTGGATTCATCTCTGAAATGTTCATCTGGATGTGGTGAAAAATACTGAGATTTGCAGAAATATGTCTAATCTCTCACACTACACCTTTAATGTGGCTCGGTGGTGGCTAATGACTGGACAAGTCTGCCACCTTCACCTTATTTCTCATACATTAGAGAGGCGCTAGACCTGTGATTGCTGACTGTGGTCGTCAATTGTCCATTACATGCCTGCCAGGAGTATTTTTTTAACCTTTTTTTAATCCAGGGAAGCTTTGCTGAGCATGCATTCTCCTTTTCAGCAAAGCCCCGCTTCCCATTCATAAAGTTACACGCAATCAACCCCGAGCGCTGCCAGGTACGACCGCAGTCCTCTGTGCTGTCGGCTCTGCTGGGGCGGCTGGCAGCTCAGTGCCTTGCTCCACGGCTCCTCGGCTCCACAGGTCCACAGGTCCACAGGTCCACGGTCCACGGCTCCTCGACGGGACGGTTTCAGAGAGGAGAGCGTTCCTGTTTTGTTCCACACTCACATTTTCCCTGCGCTGCAAAAAATGACGAGCAGTCCAGTGATTTTAACTTGTTTCCAGACCTATCAAGCTTATTTTGTGATATTTTTAGTCAAATTATCTCATTGCACTGGCAGATAATCTGCTGGTTTCAATATCTTTCACTTGATTCATGCCAAAATGTCTTCTTTCGCAGACCTCCGCCAGACCTCCGCCAAGGTTTGTGCTATTATTGCTTGCTCCAAAATTGAATGGGTTCTTCCTTGGCCCATGCTACACCCTTCCACGAAGTTTCATGAAAATCGGGCCAGTAGTTTTTCCGTAATCCTGCTAACAGACAAACAAACAAACAATCGGCACCGAAAACATAACCTCCTTGGCGGAGGTAACAATGAAGAAAATCTTGAAACAAGAAACTTTCTCCGAGACAATTTCACCTTTACCAAGTAAATGTCCTGAAACAAGTTACATTATCCTGAGAAAAAAAAAGCCTTATTTGTTGAAACTGGAAAATTGCCAGTGCAGTAAGACGAAAATAAGTTAATAAGTCTGGATACAAGACAGCAGCATCCAATCAGTGCTGCAGCAACACAGCTTGTCTGGTGGACTGGGTGGCACTGGGGAGCGTCCTGCTGCCACACTGGCTGCTCCAACACACACACACACACACACACAGGCCACACACATACATACATACACACAAACACACACACATACACACACACACACAAGACGACCCACACACAAGCCTATGATCACAGTCTTCATTGTCGGCGCTGGGGAGGGTGGCGCAAACAAACAGAAATGGTTACCATTCTTGTGTTAGAGATCAAACATACACACACAAGCACAACTGCTCCCACAAGCACAGTCAGAAAGCTTTGCATTGACATACCAGCCCACATACTGAGACACACACACACACACACACACACACACACACACACACACACACACACACACACACACAGTCCCCAGAGCCCAATATAGAGCCCGCTGCTATGGAATGCCACACTGCCTCCTCTAAACACGAGAAGTGCTCAGACTTCTCCGGAGCGACGGCTGTGAGTCACACAGGACCGAGCGAGCCGACGTGATTGGCTGGTCGTGCGATGCGGCTGCGGCTGCGGCGACTACAAGTTTGAGGACCGAGTGAGTCACGGACGCCCGAGATTACCCTGACATTAAAACCCACAGCTTGTGTAAATATGTCTCTATTATTCCAGCTCGGCTCTCTCATTCACTGTTTGCAGTGGCGTGATTCATGCAGTCGCAACACGTGACGCCGGCAGCAGGCTTTTCTGGAGAGCGTGCACTTTCATGGGGGGGGGGGGGGGGGGGGGTTTCCCACTGCAGTTGACTGCTAGGTTGCCATTCTGCAAAAATACACATCTTCCTATAATTTCAAGGAGTTCAAGGAAAATGTGAGTGCATGACATCATTGCATTGCACTGCCGAAGACGGTTGCTGAGACATTTTCGTGGGCAGCAGATGGACAAGAACATGGTGGTAAAATCTCAGGCCGTGCATTTTGATGATGGCAAAGAACTTTTCTTGATGTTGAAAAATCTCATAAAACTACAGAAAGGACGGCAGGGTGAAATAGTGAGTAGAGAGCCTGTCTTTCAACTGGAGTTTTCATCTTATTCACTAAGAAATGTATGCAAGTTGTGGTGCAAACAAGCTCTGAAAAGCAAACTAATAGCTGCTTCATCACCAACTGCTTCAGCTTCCAGACTATTCCACTAAGGCATCCTGGCATCCTGGTGCCCTAAAGCCCCTTTATAAATGGAGCGTTCTCTGATCTGATCCTGGTTTCTAGGATGGAAAACCAGCTCTGATGCTTGTCTGACTCGCTGGTGATGCTGTCTGCAGCATCAATGACAGCAGCCGTTCTGAATGAGCAAACACTCTGTGCAGTCTTTATGCTTTCAAACAATCTTAGAAGAAGAAGAAGAAGAAGAAGAAGAAGAAGAAGCTTTATTTATATAGTACTTTTCGAAGATTTACAAAGTTACAAAGTGCTTTACAGTCAAAATAAAAGGAAGTCCAAAGACAATAATAACTACTAAGAGAGAAAAAGTTAAATAGCAACAATAAGATGGAACAATAAAAATAGAGGCACATAATTGAGGCATCATAAAAAACATAAAACAAGGCAAAACAGTCTAAAAGCAACTTATCTTATATGTGCAAATACGTACAAATACCTGTTATGAGGACAAAATAATAGGTTTACATATAATTTAAATATGCATGACCATAGGATAAAGACGCTTTGTTTTTTCACCAGTGCTGTTGAGCAGCTTTCCACTCACTGCGCTCAGCTAGTGAACAGCATGGCATTCAGATTTGGCTATTTTGGCGATATAAGACACACTCTTTCCCTGTGGTAAACCTTTAATAATGAATCCCCACCAGCTCCATCTGCACTCTGACCTCAGGGGGAAAGAGAGGAGGGGAGGAAGCAGAAAGAGACTCTCCCACTGGGATCATTAAAGTATCGGGTTATTATTCCGTTTAAAACACATGTAGGAAATGTTAGGAAAATGTCCACTTTTGCAGAATCTTCATGTCAGTTTTTTGGGAGTGGCGCTGAGGCTTTTTCAGGTTAGTGTGGTTTGCTTTTCCACCAGCTCTCCTCTCTCCGCTCTCCTGTTAGTCAGACAGGATGTGGAATACCGTCGATGGGATGGAGGATTCCCCTCGGAGGGGGAGGGGGAGGGGGTCTGGATTCCAAGTCTGGGTTACAGTGGGAAGGAAGGGTCACGTTCCTGCTGCTCGTATTATGGGATGGCAGCCGTGGTGGAGATTTGGGGAGGGGGGGGGGGGGGAGTCTAGGTCCTCTGGGGTCATTCACTCCTATCATCACATTCACAGCTGCTGGGGTGGGAGGCTGCCGGCAAAACATCTCCCATGATGTACGCTCTTAAAGCATGCCGGACTTCCACTTGGAGTTGAACGGGTGAAATGAGGCGGGATCCTGTTGAATGTTGCTGAAACTAGCTTTCTACATAATAATATACAATAATAATAGACCATATTTCGATAGCACTTCTCAAAACAAAAGTTACAAAGTGCTTTTGCATGGTATAAAAACAAAAACAGAACAATCAACATACTGACTTTACTAAATTGCCACATCAGACAGTTGCTTGGAATTTGCTACGGTGTGCTTCATAAAAACATACATCCATAACACAAGATAAGATAACAAAACAGACTGAACAATAACAAACATCAACAAAACAAGACACACTAACGGGAAATGGGTAATCAGTGAGAGAGCAAAAAGCAGACACAAATACAGTGATTTAAAAAAGCAGAACTAAAATTACTATTCATGCACAAGGACACTGGTGGACAAGAAATATGAAGCGGTAAAAGCAAGTTTGTGAAAATGTGTTTTCAGTCGTGACTTAGAAGAATAGACAGAGTCGGTCATTCAGAGTGCACACATGCTTGTGTTAAAGTCGAAAAAGGTGCGTTCATTTTTAAAATATCAAATTTAATATAATACATAATAAGGCAGACATTGATGAGTGCAAAGCAGGCATTCAGGGTTTTCAATAGGATGCAGACAAATATTTTACATCAGCACACATTCCTGACTCACGCACATACAGTAGAAATGGTGTATAAAGTTGGATGAAGTAAAATGAGGATGAAGTAAGTTGTAGGAATAATCAGGTTTAATGAGGCACAGTATAATTTAGAGCAGTGATTCTCAACCTCTTTCATATTAAGGACCCCTAATTTAGTCCACATCAGGGCCACGGACCCCCATTCGATGAGGTTTTATCTCTCGGACTCAAATCTGAGAATATTTTTATTGTTAGATATGATTTTGCAGAGAATGCCTTGACTATCTGTATTGTAAGTAGAGAGATAACTATGATCAAACAGTCATTCCTCTAAATTCTCTAATTGTGTTAACTTCTTGTAAATGAAATAATGGTGAAGTTTAACAATTCATCAATTTGCTGGGGACCCGCTGGAACCCCCTCAAGGACCCCTGGTGGTCCCCGGACCCCACGTTGAGAACCACTGATTTAGAGGGTCCAGAGAACCTCCATGCCACTCCTGAGGAAAAAATGTGTTGTATTTTCATGCAGTGAAGATGAAAAAACAATTAGCGGTGGTGGCATCCTAAAGCTTAGAGCGGCAGGTTTATGGCGATAAAGTTGCCAGGTTTGAATCCCCAGACTGAGCTGGAAAATCTAGGCTGGGAATCTCAATGAGTAACACTCACATTTCTCTCAAAAACCTCTGTCCAGATGCCCATGAGCAAGGCGCCAAACCCCCAACCGTTCTGGTGCAGCTGTTGAAGACTGTAGTATGGATGAATGACTGTATGACAGTATAGTGAAAGGGAACATCCCTGCTCAGCCAAACTTCCCTGGATACACAAAGGTTCAAGTAAAGCTCAGCAGCCTGAATCCTCCTGTCTCTGCAGACTGAATGGAGATTATCCTGATAACAAATAATGGAAGTCAGCACTACATGCCACATTCAAACTGCAGGAGAAAGTGTCCTAATTCTGATTTTATTCCCTCACATGTGACACAGATCTGATGTTTTCTACACAAAAAGCTGCATGGAGTCAAATTTTTTCCAATTCCAATCTGGACCAAATGGGTATGTGCTACAAAACTGGATCCTGTAGCATGCAACATACATGTGACTTGCACTCGAATGCTCAAATCGTAATTTGTCAGCATTGCCATGACAGTAAGAAAACTTAACATCATTCACCGGAGACAATTATCATTAATAAATGGATGAGTTAGCGTTAGAATGAAGGACAGCAAGGCACAGTTGAAAGAAAGCCAAACAGACGACATGATTGGTATTTAGGGAGATGCTTCAATTCAATTCAATCCATTTCAAGTCAAAACTCAAAGGCACATTGTAGTACTAAATGTAGTCAAAACAAGTGGTGAATCAGAGGCAGAAAATCTGATTTAAGGTCTTTTGTTATTCTTACTCTGCACACACTTGTCTTCTCAACAAAGCTGCCAGTTGATATTGCTATCAGATATGGGATACATGCCAGAATAGATATGAACAGTCATCCAAAACAATCAGATTTGAGCAGCAATTTTGGGGAATTGAGCATGAAAGCGTGTAGTGTGAATGTAGCCTACAACATCAATGATCTAAATGTAGTGATATGTATTTAATTCATGTAGGAAAAATAAAAGGTCTTCTGAACAGCACACACTGATAAGAACAAAATCTTAAACTTAGACATTATGAGAAGCAGCATTTCTACTAGGTCATGTTGCATGGTTGCCTATTCTTTTGCTGGGACGATAGAACTGAAAATATCTTGTTTCCTTATCTTGGCTGCAGGGCCTTCTAAGTGTCTTTCCACTGTCTACAGAAGATGGACGCCGCTGCCATATCCTCAGCTGCCCTGGCACATGTTTGTTTCCACTACCTGTTTTCCCAATCAATTCATCTCTGTCCTCTGCATTTCCCATCTGCGGGGAAATGACCGGCTTCCTTCCTCTCTTTAAGAACAGGATGTGTGCTACTTGGACCGTACGTGAGAGGTTCTGTAACCTACAAATCTCTTTTAGCTCTCTGTAACGCTGGAGACTCCCATTTTCATTTTGTCTTACAATGCGGCTGTTAAAACTGATTTTTAGGGATGAGAATTTGGAACATCAGATAGCTTAATATGCTAATTTGTAGGTCTTATGATAATATGACAATAGTAACCAGTGATGTAGTTTTAAATAAAAAGGTGGGTACTTTGCAACTTTCCACCAATGACCAATTACTTGTATATTTTCAGAAAAGCATTCATTTATGTTTTTTTTGTTCTTAAAAAACACCATATTCATGTACATTACCAGTCAAAAGTTTGGACACACCACATTTTTCTTTATTTTTACTATTTTCCACATTTTAGAAAAGTGTTTAAAAGTGTTAAACAAGTCAAAACTATTGATGGAAAGGCAAAGGCTTTGGAAAGAAATTCATACAAATTTCAAGCATTTAAGCATAAGCCTTTAGATCAGAATGGCTTTAAGAGAATGAAAAACAAAGTACATTCAATCAGGTGTGTCCAAACTTTTGACTGGTGGTGTAACTTACACTAATTTGATTCTTGTTACTATGATGAATGCTATAAATTTACAGCATGAAGATTTATGTCAGGCTGAAAAAGGGGAATGATTTCTAGTCTGCAAATTAAAAGGTGGGCTAACTGAGTTTTGGATGGGTTTACCCTTTAATTCCTCTAAGGAGGGGAGCAGCAGTGCAGCAGTAGTGCGTCAAGCCTACAACCATTACAGAGAAATCTTTTTTTTTTACACTCCCAGGATAAACGAAAGCCTGTGCGTATCTCACTCATATCATTCAGTCATAAACTCCCAAGCTGCAATTCAGTCATTTCAAACCTCTGCTCTCATCATTTTTTTTTTTTTTTTTTTGCCTTGTCAGGTCGGGATTTTGATGATTCGACTCATTAAGTCAAGGCGCTCTCTAAGTGCCGGGCCAATAATGGAGACGAGGAACCAAATTGAGCCTGTCTTTGAAAACTGTGGCCTGCACGCTGGAAACGACAGGCACTCAGCTTCATTATGGCGCGATGTGCACTTACCGGGGGGTTATTACGCCCATCTACCACTTGATACGGGAGCAGAAAACAAGGCAGAGGAAAGTAGTTGTTTTTTTGGGGGTTTTTTTGCTGTCATGTAAGATTGAGGAGAATGTCGCCTAAATTGGCAGCAGATTGTTAACATGTTGAGTTTTAAAATCCTTCACCGCTGCTGCTACTGCTGCGTGGTTGGGAGTGAACCGAAATGTTTGAAGAGTTTGTTGTCAAAATGTTGTACATCCCTTTACTAAAAGAAAAAAAAAAAGAAAAATACTTGAGGTTCATCATTCATTCTGTAAAGTGCTATCATTTTCTCACCAAAGCTATAAGAAGAAGTATCTCTCCTTCAAAATATATGATTATTGTTGATGATTTGATGTTTTCATTTTGTGCCATCAATCATTTTCTAACCGCAGGTGTCAGTGCATCAAATGATATCTCATATATATCTCACTTTGGAGCAAAACTATTCACTTATTCAGCCGAGGAACTGCATACAATTTATCTCTCTCGCTCCGATTCAGCAGGAGTGATAAATCTCCGGAGCTAAAGCCGAGCTAAAACAACCGACCTCAGCGCTCACTGATAACAGCTTGTTCTCCCTTAAACACAAATCAATACCTTTATCCTTACATTTTTACATTTTAGACGTTTAGCTGACGCTCCAATCCTGAGCGGCTGACGATGAGTGAGCAGGTAGGGGGGTTTGTTGTCCTGCTCAAAGACGCTTCATCAGAAAACACTGGTGTCACTTTGGCTGTTACAGGGATCAAACCTGTGACGCTCTGGTTCTTGGACCGTCTCTTCCAACATGATCTCACACAAATACCTGAAATTAACACAAACTCTGAAACACTGATTCACGTGCTGTGGACATGTATTATGTGAAAATAACATTCCTCCACCACAAATTGAAAAATATGTTCCTCTGCCACAAACGGAATTACGTTCCAAAGGTTGACTAATGGTTAAAGTTCCCATATTCTCCACTTCCCAGTGTTTTATTTTATGTCTTGAGGTCCATTTAAAGCTGTGTGTGTGGTGTCATGTACCAAAAACACTCTCAATCCATTTTTACACGTTCATTTTCCAGCATCTCTCTGAGCCTTACCAAGAACAGGCTGTTTCTGTCGCCGTGTCTTTAAGGCTCATTAATATTAACGACCTCTCTGTTCCGATTGGCTAACCGTGTCTAGAGTGAAACGTGAGACACCACAGACCGGGCAGAACAGGCAGCTACAGGTAGGGAAAATTCAAACAATGACAACCGCTCAACCACTTTGAAAAAAACACTTTGTTAGTCTATTATTTCTTACAAAAATGATAATGAGCGAACCTTTGTGATGCCACAAAGTTACGGAAGTCCAAACGGCTCGTTTAGAGGCTCGCTTTTCTAATATGGATTGTGTGGATTTAGTTGCCGACCGTGCGTTTTGATACTTTCACCATGTTTAGATAGCACATCCAACTCTTTTATAATCAAATAGGCAAGGAGAATCCTGTTTTACACCATATGGGACCTTTAAGTTTATAGGCAAGTAAAACAACGTTGGTTAAGGTTAGGGAAAGGCTTTGGTCGTGGTCAAAGAAAAACCTTTGCTAAAAATGAGAATGTGGTAGATATGTCCTTCGTACAAACTGGGAAGTCAAACTCTTCCACCCATCCACCACCCAACAACAACACCCTGACTTTCCACTGAGCTGCTTCAATGTGACACTGCTTCCTGTTTATAGTCGTGTTTCCTTCAAGGAACCGTTAAAAGCTGTGAAAACGTTATTTTAACACTTAACGTGCGACCAACGCGTAATTTGGTGTCAACAAGTCATGTTAATTTCATATTAGTGTGAGATCAGGTCGGTCTCTTCAGTCGCCCAGCCGCTCTGTCACTTCCTCTGCAGAAGTGCAGTGTTAAGCTTCGGAGGATTTTTCGCCCAAACCAGAGAAAACGCAGTAGATTGACACACTTCACGGTTTATTGGTCAAGGTAAAGTGGAGGCATCTGTTTCCACTGAGCAGCCGGTCATGAGATGAGGATGACTCACAGTCAGCTGTGACTAGGCCCTGCTAGACATGATCCACTCTCTCTGCCATCGATTCACCTCAGTAAATGGCTCTGTGATTATGGGGAGAGGCAGGCAGGCACACACGGGCATAAGTGCTCCCCTGCATAGGTGAGCAGGCTTGTCTATCTTCATACTGTATATACATGCATGATTGTATGCATACATGTATACTTATAGAGGTTTTGCAGATGTGTCACAAATCTCCTATGGCAATGGCTGGCAGCATCATGGAGGTCCAAATAATGGCTTAAATAAAAAGAGAGATGTGGAAAAGATTGTTGTAATGTGGGTGTAAATCCATTCAGTTGCATTATATATAAAAGTGAATAGTCTGATGAGTAAGATATGTTTTTAAATTTAGGTTAATGTGACACAGTCTTGTCTTTAGTCCTAGTCTCTAGCTGGAGAAGCATCAGCTCAGTTAACCTACAGAAACAGTTGATTTTTGGCTTTAGCTAGCTAATAGCCAATCAGGCTAATTTAGCAAAGCAGCAGATTTTACTATTAACACACAACTAGCCACTACTAGCTTCTACATTAGCTATTGTGCAAATCAGATGTATTCAGTGGTGTAGTGGTGCCTGGAGAAGTGGGTATACTCTTAATTTATGCCCCAATTTTTTTTTTTAAAGCGGCCCGTCCAGCAAAGGATAAACGCCCTGTGTTATAAACAGTGACGTGTAAGACTACTCTTGCATATTTAGTTCACCAAAAATGGGTCAGTAGGCTAGTATTTGCACATTGTCACTTAACTTCTGCTGCTTGACTTCAGGGAGTAAGGATCATTATGAAATTAACATTAGCCACAGAAGAGGTGCAGATTTTGCAATCAATACTGGCTCACAGACTATAGGGTGAGACGACTACATAATTATGCATTTTGAGTGAACTATTCCTTATTCCTTAATCCATCCACACATGAAAATTGGACAACTATTCTCTCACCTTGCAAGTAGTCTATGGGCCAGTAGTTTCTTTTGTGAACTGTCTCTTGGAGCAGCTGATTTGCAACAGATAGTGTAGGCCAGAGTGTGCCACCATTATAAATTTAACATTATTTGTCAAGGGGCACTTTGCAAATGTTAATTTCGTTGATGAATAATTTTCATCATAGTTTTTGTCAACAACATTTTTTCATTGACGAAAACGAGATAATAACTAAATAAAAAATAATTTATGATGACAAAAACTATCACAAAATATTATATGTATTATATAAATATTATATGTATTGACAATTTCGTCAACGAATAAAAACGAGACGAAAATGTTGGGAAAAGTTGGGAAGAGATCCAAACAGAAGTAGTCTCTTTGTGCGGTCTGTTTCACACTCTCCCTCTGTCTCTCTGTCTCTCTCTCTCTCTCGCTCTCTGTCTCACTCACTCTCTCTCTCTCTTTGCAGCACATTGCTGAATGATGCGCATCAGAGGGGATTTAGAAGTGGGTATACGCAATGCCGACTGAAAAATAAGTAGGTATACGCCGTATACCTGCGTATACCCTGCACTACACCACTGGATGTATTTATAACAAGACAGTGATGGTTATCTGACCAGATACTATGGTTAGCTAGCTAACAAGCTGACATCAAAACACAAAATCAGTCAGATGTATCAGTGGCAAAATGATCAGTTCCCCGTCAACAGCAGCACAGAAATCAACCATGTCTATTCCATAGTGTTGAGGCAGCCAGAGGAAGTCATAAGCTTAGAATTGCTTAATAACTTTTCTCTGAGGACCTCCAATATGGCTGCCAGAGGGCACATTACCAGTGAAAAGCAACTATTGGCTGCTCAAAAAGTCACTAGAAGTTGCGAGGTGACATCACACTTTAATTTGCATATTAATGTATTTGCTACACCAATGGGTGTATGGCCGCTGTGAATCAGACCTCTTTGGATTAGACAAGTAAGTATCAGCATCATCTGATAGCATCAGCTGTACCGATTTGTCACCAAACACTTTAGGAGTCAACACATTAACATTTTTCCCAATGGTCCAAGAAAGCTGCTAGAATTGTCGCTAATCGCTTTTAAGAAATAAAGTCGTCAGCGGGTCTGAAAAGTCACTAAATCTCGCCAAGATCGGTACGTCACTTAAAAGCCTTTGATACATGCAGAGCCATACATATACAGAGAGAGAGAGACTCAGATCCTTGCCAATATGCACTCACACTCACACACTCTGTGCCTCTCTATCTGGCTCTCATTTCCCCTCTCTCTCTCTCTTGGATAACTGCTTTACTGCTCCCCAAGGACCCTCAATCCAAGAATGCAATGTTCCAGCAAACGGTTAACATATTGTAGTCGGGTCATGTAGCCCCGGCCCCATCTCCGAGACGAGCGGATGACGTGTTCTTCAGATGGGATGAAGCGGCATCATGACTCATCTAATGTACAGTAGATAGATGTGGGAAACGCGTCGGAATTGACCTTTCTTTATGTTCGTCTCTCCACTGGAACTCTGGGTAATTCCTATAGTCTCTCTCCGGAATTGCCTTTCCTTATATGGGCTGACGTTCTCTCCCGGCGATCGGATTGGCTGTGTGGTTCATCAGAATTCTGATAATTAAGTTGTTAAAAATGTACATGTTGCTACATGTGCATCCTTGCAATTCCTAATGAGCAAGAGCCCCGTATATATTTAATTTCTAACATCTCTCAGATATGAAATAAACCTCATTTTCTTGCTTTTCTTGTATAGCATTTAGTCATATTGATCTGTTTTATAGATCATACCTTGGTAAACAACTGTCCTTGTTCTCATGTCTTTAGTTCCTTCAGGAGAGTGTATTTCAAAATACAGCTATTGCCAAATTGAAATCCCTTTCATATGTGGTTTTATTATCTATACTCAGAGGCGAGTACTCGAGTCGCATGATTTGGACTCGAGTCAGACTTGAGTCACAATTTGCATTGCTTGAGACTTGACTTGATGCATGAAGAGAAGACTTGAGACTTGACTTGACTTGGGTTCTGGTGACTTGGGACTTGACTTTGACTCGAAAAGATTTCTAAAGTCTTGACTTGAGATCTTGTGTTTGTGTAAATGACTCAGATTGAAAGTGATGAGATTTGTTCCAGCAGACGACTGAATTTAAATTCTGTTTTCTGAATTTGTATGGAATGATTGAATTTATTGAAGTTGAAACTGATTATAGAAATCAAACTCATGATGCTCTGACCAAGTTTTTATCCTATTAAAACCATATTGCATTGAAAATCTACATTTAGACTTGGGATTTGACTTGAGACTTGTGCTTCAAGACTTGAGACTTGGGACTCGAGCAAAGTTGACTTGGTCACACCTCTGTCTAGACTCTATTGATTTGCATTGTGGAAATGTTTGTGTGAATTTGTGCCTCCTCAAAAACACTGTCTGCACTGTGCTCCTACGTGAAGTCATTGTTTTGAATCCACCTTGTGAACATCTCTCTCTCTCTCTCTGTCTCCCATCTTTCCTGTGTCTCCCTTTTTATGATACCTAATAAAGCAGAAATCCCATAAAAATGAATGTAGCAATGCAATATATTTGTTCTTTGTCATTATTTGTTTATGCTTTGAATAATGCATTTAGCTGCAGGCACCGAGGCTTCTACTTTCAGGCGATGATGTAAAATCACTTATTCTGCTAAGATCCTTGTTGATTCTCCTTACAGTTATTTTTCAACCTTTATTGATGCAGGGCAAGTTGAGTGAGCGTGTATACTGGGTTTCAACAACGCTCTGCTTCACATTCACACAGTTATGCACCTTCACACCTGGGGTTTGCCAGGTATAAATACAACCTCCTACCGTTGGACTCTACTGCAACAGATGGGAATTCAGTGCCTTGCTCAAGAGTTTTTGCTGCGGGAGGAGAGAGCATTTTTCCATTCACTTCACAGGATTTGAACCAGCAGCCTTCCTGCCATATGTCCACTCCTCTAACCGCTATAGCTGTAAGATGAGAATCCATTCCCTTAGATGACCAACAGCTTAAGATTTCGATTAATCAACAATGGATAAAAACCCAAGATCACCAGGGAATGTGATGTAATGAGCCAATTACATTAAATCTGCTTGTTATAATGCAGAGTCACTCTTTAAGGCTGCTTCATTGTGCCCGCTCTACATTTTTACATACTGTACTTTTCCTTGCTCTGAATATCTTAGCATTTTGATTAGATTCAAGTGACAGGCAGTTGGAGTGGCACACACTGAATATGTTAGCGAAATCAGCCCTCACATGCATCCAAATGGTAATCTCACCAAACTGCATACATTAGTGAGACGATCTATCAAAAATGTAAAAAAAAAAAAAAAACAACATGCCCAAATTCTAAATCTTTGTCATTTGTTATTATGCTATCTGACTTTCATTTACTTCCAAATGGCAACAACAAACTTTTTAGCCTAATTGGAACCATGGATTTCTAATCAGGCACCAGACACTCTGTTTGCAAATTAAAAACTGGCTATTATCTGCTGTGCATGGAATTTTAGGACAGTTAATTAAAAGTGAGTGACCATTTTTTGGCATCATGTCCAAACACAGGATTTTAAACAGTGAGTACTGGATGAGAAAAGGCAATGGTTTAATTTCACTACTTGATCCCTGACATTTTTTCCTTGACATTTGGTCCTGACACTTTTCCCAGTGTAGCCGGGCTGGGCTATGTCCTGGGCTGTAAGTGTGGTGCTATGTTGATTATTTGGTATTCAGTTGTGGCACCCACCAACTTAACAGTTGTGGTTTCAGTTGCTATGGGAAGATAATATTGCACCCATCTACATAAAAGAATATAGAATTTAAAAGACTTTCCTAAATGGTAATTATAGAAAAAATGATGTTCTGCGATATACGATAACCTACATATGTCTTGCACTGTCCCTTTGCACACCAACATTGTTTACCTTTATTGCACTAGGCGATTTAAGTTATTCTGATACAATACAATACCAATTTATCATCCATGATCATACCAATTCACAGTCAAGCCAGCACTGATATAGCATGACCATCACACAGATGCAAAGCATGAGACACATACACAGAAAACACATAAACAAGGCCTCACCGGTGCAGGGGGACATTGATTATCTACACAGCATATCGTATTGTTCGTGCTTGTGATTTTGTTGCTATGGATTCATTCAGTCACAGACCAGCATCCCACATGCATCGCCACAGAAGTCAGTCCCTGCATCATGACAACTGCACTGATGCTGCTCTACTCATTCCTCCTATATATAGCAGAATCAAGACGCCTTTCATCACCAAGAACAATAAACATGCAGCAATTTGTTGTGGTGACATTGGTGCGGAGATGTATTGAAAATATACAGTGTCATAGATCATGCTGATATCCATGGTGCAAGGGCAACAGGACTGCACATACAGTACAAAGGCACAGTCCAAGACGTATCAACAGTAGAATATACAGTATACAGTATATACATTCTCCATTCAGTCACTGTGTGGTTGTGTTGACTCTGATGCATAAACATACTGACAACTTGCAGCATTTCACATCACAAACTGACTGACATGGTACAAGAACAACAGGATGTCATATTAAAGGAACACACACAAGTTTTAGGGAGATTGGCCCACTTGTCAACTTACCAGTTAAGTGATGAGAACATAGACACCAAAATCCTTCATCCATGTGTCCTCAGTAGATCATTAGCTGCTATATGCTAACCTTTATATCTGGGTGATAACAGGTGACTATTATTACCCAATGTAAGAAGACGTCCATTGCCCGCCACATTCACTTCCTATGGAAGTGGATGGTAGGGGAATGGATCTCTCAATATAGTGTATGCTAAGGTGTTAGCATGGAGCCTACTATCACTCAACATAGTGTATGCTAAAGCGTTAGCATGGAGCCTATTATCACTCAACATAGTGTATGCTAAAGTGTTAGCATGGAGCCTATACTATCACTCAACACTGTGTATGCTAAAGTGTTAGCATGGAGCCTATACTATCACTCAACATAGTGTATGCTAAAGTGTTAGCATGGAGCCTATACTATCACTCAACATAGTGTATGCTAAAGTGTTAGCATGGAGCTTATACTATCACTCAACACTATGTTTGCTACAGTGTTAGCATGGAGCCTATAATATCACTCAACATAGTGTATGCTAAAGCGTTAGCATGGAGCCTACTATCACTCAACATAGTGTATGCTAAAGCGTTAGCATGGAGCCTATACTATCACTCAACACTGTGTATGCTAAAGTGTTAGCATAGAGGCTACTGTCACTCAACATAGTGTATGCTAAAGTGTTAGCATGGAGCACGAAAGCAAATGATCTACCAGGGACACATGGATGATTTTGGTGTCTGTTTTCATCACTTAACCTCACTTAATCTCTTAAATTGACCAACGGGACAATCTCCTAAAGACTTGGTGTAATCCTTTAATTGAATTATTGATTAATTGAATTTGATTGTTTATGTGTATATGTAGGTTACATGAGTGATGGCTTAGGGTTAGGTTTACAGTCTACTGTTCATATTATGTCTTGTGCTGTTGTAGTGGAAATATACTGTGCCTACTATACTGTGCCTACAGTTGAACATGCGATTAGTTTGACTTGCCTGAACATTTCCCTGAATAACATTCAGACTTGTGAGAGTAGCTGCAGCTGCAGGATGAGCATGTACCAGAATTAAGGGAGTTAGATATCCTGCCTGGAAATAAAGTAATTCATATGTTAAAAAGGAGACGAGCTGCGGCTGCATAGGACAGTGATATGTCTCGGCTGCATCTAGAAGGCCACGAGAAAGATAAGAGAGTCATGTACCACTATTATGTTTTTAACTCTCGGCCCCCACCTTGGGAAACTAGGTGCAGACAGATTCTATTGGTAGAAGAACCAGAATAGGAGGGATTATGTCAGGAAGTTGAAAACAAACTGAAACTGTATAAAAGTATTGTGTTTCGACCATGAGTTCAGTTCTTCTGCAGAACCACTCAGGTCTTTGTTACTTTAATAAAGATCTTCAAAGGCCGATTCACGTGTCTGAGGATTTTTCTTCTGTCACTTTGGGGAACAACTATTCTACGACACTGTCTCCTTTGAACTGCATATGAGGTACTGTTATGTCCCAGCTATAAATTACTTAACACTGAAGGTATATGTGTACATGTGTGCGCTGCGTGTGAGCTCCTGTCCTCTTTGTCAAACCGCAAACCCTGAATGATGTCGACCTGTCTGAATCACAGCGGCAGCATCAAAGCCGCACAGGGGAGCATGACTCTTCCCCTCCTATTACACATCAGCCTCGTCACGACAGAGACGCGTCCGTGCGCTCTCTGTCCCCGAAACCCATTGCCTCATGACAGAATGTGATGCTGCTGAGTGTTGCGAATGTGCCCACAGCTGAGATCTCCACAAAAGAGACTCCGTTGTGGAGGCGCTCGACCGGGCCGATGGGTCAGACAATGGCGCTCTGTTCCAAATATGTTGTTTGTCACACAGCCTGCCTTTAACTCGTCAATGCCGCCGTTGTTCCGCTTGACTTCAACTTTATCCCATATCTTATGCAAGTGGATATGTAGTTTTACTCACATGTATGTTGGCCGTTAGTGAACTTAATAATAGCTCGGCATTCATAGCCGAGTCATCGCTTTTCATTTGAGGAGTCAGATGAAATGAGATATTATCCATTTGAAAAAAAAATAATAAAGTGACGACTGCTCTTGAATAATTGAGAGGACAGAATTACAACAAATGACTGTAACACTGTTACACTGTTAGGTTAGCAGGCAACTGAACTCCTTGCTTGACAAAATAATAACACTTTCACAGACTGGATCCTCTGTATTTTAGAGATATAGAATGATGAACTTAAGGGATTTTTTCCCCCTCAAAATGGATAGCATTTTGGAAATGAAGTCTTCATATGACAACATAATAAAGAATGAAATGGAGCAGTGGACATAAATCTCTTCATATATCAGCATGTATTATCCCTGATTAAGGAGGGGGGGATCATGCCCACACTTTGCAGAGTAATGATATTTATATGCAAAGCAGGCGAAAGGGGAAATACACTTCTGGAGGAGTGCCAGTGTGTATTTTTAACTTGCATTCTAGAGCAGTGAGCGATATATGGAAATCTTATATTAGAAACTCACCATGCTCAGTGGGTGGCCTGCACTATTTTTTACCTCATTGTGATTGGCTGTTACTCTTTCCTGCTTCCAGAGGAAACTAGTAAACCAGCGATGTGGTTTGATGGCCGTAATCTAGAATAATAATCAAACTTTACTGCAAGTAAACTCTCTTTTAGCTATAGAACAAGAGAGCCACAGGTGATTGACATTAACACACACACAGGCACGCGCGCGCGCACACACACACACACACACACCATCATCAGCTGAAGCAAAACTGTCTGTTGAGGTACTCAGGTTCGCTAAGCTGCAACCAATACAAAATGCTGTAGGCTACAGCATTTTTGTGAATAACCAGCTTTATAGCAACTCTATTATAACTTAATAGCTTACTAAACTGGCTCCACTGTCATAGCGAGGCTCATAATAATCATCATGTATCTCTAGCTGACCATCAAAAGAGGGAGCCAATCAGATTCGTTTCAGACTATAGAAATTGATCAGATCTTTGACGATTCCCGAGAGTTGCAGGCGCTCCGGAATTTCATCGCCGTGAATTGCGTTTTACTGGGAGGAAAACTACTGAATGGCGGAGTGTGACTCGCTTTGCAAACTCCCATCTTCACGTTCAAGGCTTGAGTCGCCAAAATAAGATGTCAATGGCGCATATGAGAGAAAATAAAACAGTGGGGCCAAATGCGGTGTGTCTATTTGAGGACGCTGGTGCGTAGCTGCACATTCGCCGGGTGTCTGACCAACATGCTGCCGCTCTGGAGGAGCTGGAGCTACATTTGAGTCGGTCGAAACCTGACTTCCTCACTGTGGTACGAGAGGAGTCCGGGTTATATAGCGCTCTAAAAATAGCGCTCATCTAGTCCAATGGGAACTGGAGACGCTCCGGCCGGCGCACCAACCACATCAGACAGGATGAGTCGGTTCTGTCACAGCATTGGACAGGGGTGGTCTGGTAGGCGGGTGGTGCGCTCCGCTGAGCCGATTGGTAGACGTGCCGAAACGTAATGTAATCACATGGGGGTGGGTTTGTCTGTAATTTTGAATCGGGGGGGAAGTTTACAGTGCGCCGACGGACTTTTGGAGAGTTCAGTGTTGTGCGCTCTCGGTGCGTCAGACGCGCAAACCTCCACTGGAAGCGCACGAGTGCAGACTTATTATACATGCAAATACAGCCAAGGCTCCAGTTTCTTTCCAAACACGCCAGACTTCTGTTTTTCAACAAGCTTGAATTCGGCTCTACTTGTGGCTGCATTTTAGGAGTGAAATGGATGTCATCCCTATGTGCAGCATCTTTCAGGAGCTCCAAATTGTGCACGACACCGGATACTTTTCAGCTTTACCATCCCTGGAAGAGTATTGGCAGCAGGTAACGATTTATTCCCTCGATCTAAATGTACAACTTGTCAAATCGCCCCGTGCTGAAGTCTGAATCTTGTGCTTAAGTGCAAAGAATTTCATAATTTCGGGAAACTTGCTTAGCATGACAGCTGCGTGTGAACATGCAAACGTCAAAGTTGTTTACGTAATCCCATGTTTGATTTACTGCTGCTGTTATTATCACAATTCCCTGTGTAAGTAGCCCTGTACGCACATATAACGCAACGTTAACGTGAAGTGTGTGTATAGGGGAAATGATGCAAGTTCCCCTAACGACAAATCTCTATAATATCCTTATAATATTCGTACAGCGTCTTATAGCGTGCGTGTGTGGTACTAAATAGTGAGTTTATAGTAACCTTATCGTACTTTATATGGTTTTCATTTCCTATGCTATCACTATATAATATTCCTATAATATTAATTCAGTGACTTGTAGTTTTGCTGTATTTGTATTGTATCCTTCTAAAATGTATTATAGCATAACTATAGTTCGTTTTTCGTAAGGGTCCCTGGTGAAAACAGTTACAGATATTTTCGGCTCATGTTAGCAGGTGGTAGAGGCATTTAGTGATAAAATAAAACGGGTTATGTTGCAGATTTTGCGATTGAATGAAGTAGCGTGCGTCTTTGCACTCTCTCTCTCTCCACTCTCTCCGAACCTCTCTCTCTCTCGCTCTCTCGCTCGCTCGCTCTTTCGCTCTATCTCACACACACACACACACACACACGCAGATGAGAGTGACAGACTGACAGAGAGACAGAGAGAGAGAGAGAGAAAGAGAGAGAGACTGATTTCTGTTCCAATTTGGCTCGACCGCGCGGCCCCTGGATGACAGAACAGTGGAGTTTTATACTGCAAACGGGGGGAAAGTCGCTTCTTGTTCGGTCTGGGAAATGAAATGAATTGGCAGCACGCTTCTGTCTGTCTTCTATCTCTTCGGGCTCCGGGCCAAGTCGCCCTCCCAGGCATTTAAACCTGCAGGGATGCAGCCAGCACTGCTGACGAGAAACACTCACCGTGGACGTATTCACCTTAACCAACATAATCATTATAATATTCCTACAATATTGACTTATAGTGTGTTTATAGTGACATTATGTTGAGGGGTTTTTTCTCCTATGGTATCACTATAATATTCCTATAATATTCCTATAGTATGGTCTGTGATGCTCATTTGTTAAGTTATAGTGACTTTATCATACTTTAGGGTGTTTATAAATCCCTTATGGTATCACTATAGTATTCCTATAATATTCCAATAGGGACTTGTACATTTGCTGTGATTTTTGCATGTTTTTCTAAAACCTATTATAGAACCACTACAGTTATTTAAGGGCCTTCACACAACTTTATTGAAATTCTACAGTCTTTTTAATGCTATTATGCTAAAATTTATATTTGTCTTAATGACAGTAAATTTCAAGCCACTTCATTAGAAAGTTGCCCAGGCAGGCAGTGCACTGGGCCTATTAGTGGCCATGATATCTGGCCTCTGCTAACTGACTGCAGCGGGCTGAGGAAGTGCCCTCACTTCCTTTTCAAAGAAAATAAGCCCACAATTCACAGCGGTTTGTGCAGTATTCATGCTAGGCTTGCATGCTTTTTATGGACCCCCGTGAACCAGACCGCCCTCCTCTCAGTCCCTGGTGTGCTATGTTATTTCTAGCGATGCCTCCAAATGCATTATTAAATCCACATTATGTTGAATAATTGATAGATTTAAAAGATCTACAAGCACTTCCCTAACCCACTGGGGGGCTCTGTAGCATATGTAAATTTCATGACCCCCCCCCCCCCCCCCCCCCCCCCCCACAACACACACACACACACACACACACACACATACACACACACACACACAAACGCGCATGTCTGCTGGATCGCAGGAAAGAGCGCTGTGTTCTTGAATGCTCTCAGAAGGAAACTGGTGCTTGTAATCTTCCCTGATATGGCCTCAGAGGGCACCCTTAGAATGTACTTGACTATCCTCTGCATAGGACATTGTTTGTGTATTGCCTGGTTCCTGCAGGGAGGGAGGAAGCAGGGCTGTGGTGTTACAGTGTCACAGCATTTCCCCCTGCTGCTGCGGCTGCTAAGAATAAACACAGTGCACGCTGTGGAAGAACACTGGAGTTTGTGTTTCCCATAAAACAAACCGCTTTCTTTCGGTGTCTCGGGGACTTTCCGGTTGAAGGGGAGGCATTGCGTTACAGGCCTCGGGCTCACTCTCTCTCTCCTCTCGCTCTCTCTCTCCACCAGACCTGCCTGGAGCTGGAGAGGTACCTCCAGAGCGAGCCCTACGTCTCGGCCACGGACCTCAAGTTCGAGAGCCAGGAGGACCTGTGGAGCAAGCTGATGCTCGCCTGCGGGGACAAGTCGAGCGAGTCGGACCCAAAGATCCCCCGCATCAAGGAGGAGGAAGACAATCAGGACGTCCAGCACCTCGACGGCGGCAGCTTCCACTCGGACGCCAGCAGCGAGGCGTCGGACAGCTCCGAGGAGCTCTCCCCGACCCTCGACTTCTCCTCCAACCCTTTGAGTGACATTATGGGCGACGGTGGGGAGGACCTGGGCTCCACGGTCATCAGCACCCCGCCGTCCTCCCCCGAGCTCGGCAAGGAGGGCTCCGTCGTCCAGGTGTGGAGCGGGATACAGACTGTGCTGCACTCGCCCGGGAAAATAAGGACTGGGGGCGTGGGCCGGAGCCTGGACAGGTCGGGGCTGACCAGCGGGGAGGCCTCGCCGGACGGGAGGAGACGGGTGCACCGGTGTCACTTCAACGGCTGCAGGAAGGTGTACACCAAGAGCTCCCACCTCAAAGCACACCAGCGCACGCACACAGGTAAACAAGGTCCGCAGTGTGAAGCTGTTATTGCCACCATGCAAAACGGTAATGTCACGAGTGCGAACATACCGTCCCGTCTGGTTCTGACTTTGTGTTTGTTGAAACATTTCTCGCTCGGGGCGTGTTAATCAGTCAGGTGATGAGTAAAAACCTCCAGCAGTGGGTGTTTGTGCAAGAAAAAAGTAGTGCACTTGGCTGTTGATTTGTTGCTCAAAGTGCTGAAAACGCTCCCACATACTTTGAATAGTTTGTCAGGAGGAATGCCCTCAACTGTGACCTAATTCACACAGAGGAACGTGACTTCATGCAGGGGGAAGGGAGATAAAGAGAGAGAGAGAGAGAGAGACAGCAGGGGGGGGGAGGGGGGGACGCTCTCTTGTGGGCAAGAGCAAGGCCCAGAGGATGTGGATCCTGAAAACAAATCAACAGTTCTCAGATTTCACCATGGGAAAACAGAACTCACCACTTTGCATTCTGACAGGGGGGAAAAAAAAAGCGATGGGAATCTGACATTTGCAGTTATTTGTGCGGGTTCAAATGTGAGCAGTTTCCCCCGTCACCTCTGACCTCTGCCAGGCTGTTTACAGCTGTGCCGCCCATTAGCAGAGGAAGCCGCATTCCTAGCATTCTTCACCAACCACGTTAGCCACATGGTTAATGGCCTTCAGGACCATTAGGAACGGTCTCTATTTTTTCCTGCAGCTCCCCCCCCCCCCATTACATAAGCCGGCTACTGTATCTACTCAAGCAGTTCCTTAAAGCTGCATGCCACAGCTCCCAAGCCCCACGAGTCAGAGGCTGTTTTTCTCCTCAGCTCAGTCTGCTCAGCACCTACTTGTGCAGGATTTATTGTATTTTCTGTCTTATATCACTCAGAGAAGTAATCACTTAAAAACTGCGTACCCGGTGTATACTGGAGGAGTTTTGTTCCAAAATGAGGAATCCACACTGTTTGAAAAAAGTGGCACGTATTCTTACAAAGTGATTGATAGCTCAAAATTATAACAAATGGTGGTGCTTTTCAAAGGGTGGTAGTTTAACTAAGGCAAGGCAAGATAAGACAAGGTAATTTAATTAATTGGTTGACAAAGTGCTATCACTTCTACAGACTGGCTCCTCTGTATTTTAGAGGTATTGAATGATGAGCTCTTCACAAAACCTTTAGAAGCACATTTGTAAAGGGAAGAAAGTTTCCAAGCGTCTTTCTGTCTATCTACAGGACGAACTCGCAATTTGGAACTCTTCAATAAACTCTTTGAAAAGATAATACCCTTACAGTGCATTGTGTCACTCTTCTCTCTTCTGGCTGATGTTAACGTTGTGATGTCCGGTGCGTCTGCAGGTGAGAAGCCCTACAGGTGTTCATGGGAGGGCTGCGAGTGGCGCTTTGCACGGAGCGATGAACTCACCAGACACTTCAGGAAGCACACTGGAGCGAAGCCATTCAAATGCACTCACTGCGACAGGTAAGGAGTCATGCACTTTCTGCACTTTAGGCATTTAGCAGACCTTCTCATCTCAGGGCGACTGACAATAGGTGACACAGTAGAATAAGCTCCCATTCTTAGATCACCGACAACATCGCGAGCAGCCAATAGTAAGGAGGTCAAAGGTCAAAGCCATTGCAGTGAGACAGAATAATCTTTGTTGTTTTAGTGGAAAAAACAATGTGTCTTCTTACAAAATTAGACACTGCGCTCTTTTCTTTGTCTGTTCAGCCATGGTGGCTATCGCTGCTCATGCTAACTACCCAGTTCTTCTTCTTCTGTTCATTCCAAACAAAGCAGAAACATCATAATAATAATAATAGTAAACTTTATTTGAATAGCACCTTTCATACAAGAAATGCAGCTCAAAGTGCTTTACAACAAAGAAATTACATGCATGAAAATAGACATAGAATAAGCATAACATAAGATGGAAAATAAAACCCACTGAATAATAATAGAAATAAAGTTAGAGTACATAGAATGCATAAAATCAAGTAAAATACAACATTTTAAAAGAAGTGCAGCATAAGTGCGAAAACGAGTTTCAGGCCTGTATCAGGAAAGTCATAGCTAGTTAAAAGCTAAAGTGAAGAGATAAGTTTTTAGCTTTCTTTTAAAAAATATTTAGTGAGCTGGCTTCCCTGATATCTATAGGTAGTGTGTTCCATAGCTTTGGGGTGTAATTGACAACATAAAACGCATCACTTCCTGTGCGGCTGGAAAGAGCTACCAGACAGCTGGTGGTTAGAACAGACAGTGGAAAAGCTTTCATGAACTTTAGGTCGAATCACTGTTGTGTTATATCAATCAGTAACAGAGAGTAGCAACACAGATATTTATTTCTATGAAAATGTCACAGCTTGTTACTTTAATGCTTAGCTAATTCTCTAATTCTCTCTGTTTGCCTCCTTCAGGTGTTTCTCCCGCTCTGACCATCTGGCGCTGCACATGAAGAGGCACATCTAAGATGGCCGCCGTGACGAGAGCTCTGAGGGATGATTCTGGTTGTACGCCCTGACCTGTGGGGGGGGATCGGAGAGGCCGGGGTGTCCTGGGAGCGTTACAGGGACACCACCGTGTTCCAGCCAGTGGGAAAAAAGAAGCAAAGCAGGCTATTATTTGCACCATACTTAGTGCCTCCAACACCTCGCTGTGGAGATTGCTCTTGAAAGGCTTTTATGGAGGAGTGTGTGTGTGAGGAGAGGAGAGGAGAGGAGAGGAGAGGGGAGGAAGAACTGGAAAAAATCTCGGCTGAAGAAGGAGACGGAAAAAAGAGACACTCTCCTGTATGGTGTTCGACGCTTTTTTCTGGAGGATTATGGGACTCCTGCAGGGGTTGCCGCTCCTCCAGTGACAGTGTGTTTGCCTGTGCGCATGAGGACTGTGAGTGCCTGCGACTGGATGCCTGTGCCGGCTTATGGAGCGGATGGAGCTTGCATTGTGGAACTGCGAATGAATGGAATGATGGCGTGGAGGGGATGATGTTATACGAGTCGGGACGGGGGGCGGGGGGCGGGGGGGAGGGGGAGTATCTGTTGTTTCACTGAGAATGAATGCAAGCAAAAAAAAAAAAAAAAAAAAAAAAAAAAGAGGTTTTGTCTGTGCTGTTTGAGTCTGTTGGGAGGGAGGGAGGAGGGACGAGGGGGGGGGGGGGGGGGAGAGTTTGGTGGATTTGTGAGAGAGAGCGCCCCCTTTCTGCCCGGAGGTGGAAATACAGCTCCCGATTCAAAAGTGGGAGGTTGTTATGTTTTAGTGCAGCTATTAAATGTGCAATGTATTACGTAGCCTGTCTCAAAAACGTACACGCTATAAAGCTCATTTTGTTGTCCATTGTGTAAGCTCTGTATCTTAAAAGGAAAGAAAAAAAAAAAAAAAAAACGGTTGTACACAAACAGTTATTGCCATTATAACAGAAGTTGCATGGGATCTGGGGATGTGTTGCTCACCTGTTCGCTTATAGGACAACAAAATTCCATTCGAGAGCAGCTACCTACATATTACTCAATATCATAGTATTGTACAAAAAACATAAGGCAGTCATTTTTTTATTTTCTTTTTTTTTTTTACGTTGGGGATACCACTATTGCTTGGCAACTGTCTTGATCATGGGATTGTGTTTTTTTTTCTCCTTCTTGTTTTTCTTTACTCTCGCTCTTCTCTTTTGTTCTATCTGTAAATGCACTGTTGACCTTACTGATGCCTTATGTAAGTGGCCTTGTCCTGTTAAATAGATCACTCTCTCACACACACACACACACACACACACACACACACACACACACACACACGGGGGCAGGGGGGGAGGGGGGGTTGCGAATGCAGTAGTGCGAGATTGAATAGCTTTATAAAGGCTCTGATCCATACAGTCGCACTTTTGCCCTTTTGTCTCGCGACAGGCTCCTCCAGAATAATAAAAAAAAAATAACCATATATCAGCTTCATAATGACTGCCATTTTTACATTTCTGTGCATTGTTTGTCAACTATATCATATCACAACTATATCAAAACTAAATCATATTCTCCAAAAATGACCCAGGTCTGAGACAGAATTGTGGAGCACTTGGAAAAAACAATTCGGTTTTTGTATTGGTTTACTACTATGTAGTATAAGGTGTGGACGTATGGATGCACTTCAGATGGACTGTAACTCGCTGTCAAAGGTACACAGAGTCTTGGAAACACGTTCTCACGACACGTGGTCAAACTTAAGATTTACCGCAAACAATACTCTCCGGTCGGGGCCGTTTATGTCTGTTGATCTGTCCGAGGGCCTGCTCTCTTAAAAAGGATGTGTCATTTCCAACAAGAAGCGTGTGTTTATGTATGTTCTGATAAGTCTGTGACTCAGGTTAGGGGCTGGGCGATAAATCAATACTATCGGTTATCGTCTTTCAGTGGAATCATATAATTTTGATTTGGTGTTTTTGGGTATATTGTGACACAATTTTGCTGTCTAAACTGATGACAACAAGCTAATTTTGTGTTGAAACTGACAAAATGAGGTATGAGATATTTTAAGGAATATTATTTGAAAATTTCACAGCTAACATTACCATTCAATTCAATGGGATGAACATGAATTTGATTGGTAAACGTGAGTTTGCAGACATCAGCCATATCGTGATATATATATATCGATATCGGAAAGAAATCCTCATGATTATTGGGATATTGATTTCAACCATATCGCCCAGCTCTAACTCAGGATGAGTCGGTAAATTCGCCCCAGTTTCGGTTCCTGATGATGTCACTAAACAGCTCTAAAACCAGTCTAACCAGTTGTGCAGCAGGCTGAACTGAGCTGCAGGCTGAACTGGGAGGGTTCTGGTCTGTTTCTGCAGGTTGTGATGTGAACTGAGAGCAGACCAGGACTGGTCTAGATATATGTGTGTGTGTGTGTGTGTACCAACTTGCTGACTTACCCACTTATGTCAGTATGTTAAGTCACTATTTGCATATCGCCGCTGTCCTGCAAAAACCTTGCAACTCCAATCTTTGTGATTTTCCCAGTTTTAACTCCAGTTGAAGGATTTCATGCTTCTCTATGGGTTGAGAAAATTCTTCCACCCTTCGGCTTATGAAACCGTTCGGTCAAGCTGAAAACAAAGCTAGTTTTCTCAGTTCCTGCAAAGTTTGAGGTTTTTGCTGGAGAGCGGTAATATGTTTTGTTGAAAAGTAACACAAAAATGGCACATCTGCTTTAAGAGGGTGGCTGGTGTAAGTGGTCATAAAACTTCTTGTTGGTGTCTCTCGCTTACTGGTCTCTCTCACAGGCAGCCTTGTTGTAACCCAAGTTATTGTACAGGTTAATCTGGTAAACATTAAAGAATTCAATAGGCCCCCGGTTTTCTTTTTACACTGAGAAATATTGAAAATGCAAAGATATGTACATTGTAAACTAAGAGAATTTTGTAAGGAAGCTTCTATTTTAAAGGGGTATGGGACCAAAAAAAAAAAGTGCAGCGTGTGTTTATAAAAACGAAACAATAAAGAAAAGAGGCGGAAGAATTGTAAAATAGACACACTCCATTCTCATTTGTTTGCTTCTGTAAGATCTTTGTTTTCTGGGATGTTTTCATGGGAAAATGGTAGAACAAATGTAAGTTAAAAAAAAAAAAAAAAAAAAAAAAAACAAGGCGTCAATAGCGCTCACACCTGTGGCCTATCATCTTTCAAAAAAAAAAAAAATACCCAAGGTAACGATTTTGAGACGTGAATTGTTCTGGACACTTGAAATTTCATCGGATATTGTATTCTGGTGCCCACTAAGTATTAACTTTTTTTTATTTGCCATGTGATTTCTTTCTCTCTCTCTCTCTCTCAACCTTTTTCCAAGACCTACAAAAAGGCCCCTATCTTTAGCTAGAGAATCTTTATTGGATAAACACGGAGATAAAAATATGAGGTTCTATTTTTGTTTGTTTTATGGCATAACAAGATTTTTTCATTTGAAATTGTTTTGTAAAATAGTTTCTGTATGAATGTATTTTTTATTGGAAAATCGATAAAAAAAGAACTTATTGGAACTATATGTGTTTTTTCGTTTTTATTTACGTCAGCCAGAGAGTCCTTGACCTGAGAACCAAACAATGAATGAGGAGGAGTGCATTTGTTTGTTTCTGGGATATTCGATTGATTCCCAAAGGAGATATTTGTCTTTTCATCCCACCCCCACCCACCCCCCCCCCACTCCCCTCGCTCCTCAGGCAGGTCAGAGGTCAGGGTCAGAAACACAACAGCAGCCATGGACAGATTGGTAGGAAGACACTTGGCAGGGGGTTCAGCGTCTTGCTCAAGGACACTTCAGCAGGCGGACGAACCCTTTTATAGCCTTTTAGTTGAATGAATGAATGAACGACTACTGCAGCTCCTTAGTGGCAGGGTACGCTCAAACCTCTGCAGATGATCCAGTCTGGTCTTCAACCGGCCCAAAAGAGCACATGTCACTCCTTTTGTTCATCTCCCTCCACTGGCTCCCAGCTGCTGCCCGCATCGAGTTCAAGTCCTCGATGCTCGCCAACCAAAACGGCTCCGACCGACCTGAACTCCCTCGTTCAGGTCTACGCTCCCTCCCGCCCACTTCGCTCTGCCAAGGAGGAGGAGGCGCCTGGTGCTGCCACCACAACAAGGCACCTAAGTCTCTGGCCAGACTCTTCTTCTGTGGTTCCTCGGTGGTGGAACGAGTTACCAAACTCCATTCGATCCGCAGAGTCCCTCTCAATCTTTAAGAAAAGGCTAAAGACCCAGCTCTTTAGTGAACACCTTCTCACCTGATGGACTGTGTAATCCAAAAAAAAAAATCTTTATCTGCCTCTATGCTCTGCCTCGTAGCACCTCTGTCCTGTTGGACCAGAACTTAGCTTTATGGCACTTACTCTCATTGTTCTCTCCTGACTAGAAGCTTGTGTTGTATTAAAATCTCATATGTACGTCGCTTTGGATAAAAGCGTCTGCCAAATGGGAAATTGTAATTGAATGAAAGGTCGACCTGTTCACAATAGCCAGGATGAGGATGTCATATTCTGATGCTGCCAATTCATAGGGTTCCCATTATGTCACATGCATTTGATCCTTCGCCATACACACAGCTCACTGGCTGTGGCTGTCATTGGATTATAATCACCTGCTCATTTATTACAATCATCTGTTATTTTCCTACCAAGATGGCCGTGTGGAGATGGAACAGAATACTGTAAATGAGTGGTTCTCAATGAGGAGTACGGGGACCACCAGGGGTCCTTAAGAGGGTTCCAGGGGGCAAATTGATGAATTGTTAAACTTCAGCATTATTTAATTTAACACAAAGTTAACACAATTAAAGAGGTAGAAGAATGACTATTTTGATCATAGTTTCACTGTTATCTCTCAACCTACAATACAGATAGTCTTGAATTCTGGACAAAATCATATCTAACAATACAAATATTCTCAGATTTGGGTCCAAGAGACAAAATCTCATCAAGTTAGGGGTCTGTGGCTCTAATGTGTAAATTAGGGGGTCCTTGATATGAAAAAGGTTGAGAATCACTGCTGTAAATAGTAGCTAGAGTAGTAGCTGGGACACTCTGGCATGTAAACACCGTATTGCATTTACTGTTTCCATGGTAATAAGCCCTCTTCTCAAACATGGCTGACATATAGATTGGTTCGCACTATTGCCAGCAACCGACTCTGTCTGTGATCACTGATTTTGTGTTTCAACATAGTGTATAACACAATGTCACTGACATATCTTTCTGTTTCTGTTGTCAGACGACTGTACAGCTATAAAAAAAAAAAGTGATTTGATTGAGGGTAAAATGCTAACTGGCTAACCAAGACTAACGATAATTTCTGTGCTGTTAGCATTTTGTGAGCCTCGATCAAATCACTTTTTTTATAGTCATACAGTCGTCTGACATTAGAAACAGAAAGATATGTCAGTGACAACACCTGGATTGTGCTATAAGCTTTGTTGAAACACAAAATAAGTGATCACAGACAGTCGGAGGAGACAGAAAGTTGCTTCTTAACATTGCTGGCAATGGTGACAACCGATCTAAACCCTGTAAAGGCGAAGCAGAAGTACATCGGCCATGTTTGTGAAAAGGGTTTATATCCAGAATATTCTGTTTATTCATGCATACAGGGAAACTCATGATCAGGATATGAAGATGAAACAGCTAATCCTGAACATGACCTTATAGTTTCTGGAACAGGCCCACTGACTGTACACACACACACACTCGGGCCCAGATCCACTGAGGCTGTGTTGTGAGGGCAACATGTGCATCTTTTTGCGCCTCAGCTGCTTGAGCCAAGAGCGAAGAGTTTTCATCTTCTTCTCTAAGAAATTTATGCAAATCAAGTCCCTGATAAGAGCAAATAGCCCCTTCATCACCGACTGCAAGTGCAAATTGCTTCAGCTTAAAGACTATTCCACCAAGGCTGCATCCCCACGCCCTGCAGCGCCTTTATAATTTGATCCTGCCTTCTTTTTCCAAGGATATACAGTATTTATTGGCATTTTAATTCAAATAGACAAAACTAAGAACTAAGCAACATAACACAATAAACAAGTGAAGAAAGGAAATATGTAGGCCTGTGAAAAAAGAAAAAAGAATGATTTAATTAAAAAAGAGTTTTTGATCTAAGAATCAACTTATATACGCTACAATCATTTGGGGCAGTTGGTGTGTTATGTTGTGTGTGTTTGTGATTTGGCCACAGTCTGGATTAGCATGGCCTCGCCTACAAATAAATATTATTACGTGGCAAAAATAATGACATATTTAAATCGGTATGATCATGACAGGTGCAAAAAGAGGCTTTATTCTTTCACCAGCACTGTTAGGAAGCTTGTCACTATTTGCGCATGGTTATTTGGTGATTTGGTGATTTTGGTGATATAACATGTGTTCTTCCCTTACGTGAATCTGGGTCTGGGAGTTTTGGGAAGGATACATGGATACAAGTGTAGGTGTCTGATCACTGCCACAGTATAGACAGGATGGTTCAGGGTGTGATGGGATCCCTCTTATTTTTCTCAAATAGTTCTCAATACTCAAAGGGATAATTGCTTCAACTACAATAGACTAATACTTATTATAACTTTAATAATAATAACATTATCTATATAGCACTTTTCTAAAAACAATGTTTGCAAAGTGCTTTACATACAATAAAACACAAAGAGACAGTGATATAAAAGTACCACAATTAAATAAATTAAAGTTGGATAAAAAGCATAGAAAATAGCAAGAAAAACAACAAAATGGTAATGAGCTGCATTATCTAGTTAATGCAAGTCGTCTCCTGGGCAAACCAAAAAATAAAAGAAAATAGAAATAAAAGGTAATACAAGAGATACAAAGACGCAACTAAAAACAGAAAGCATTTTACATAAAAGTGTGTCCCAAATCACATGATTGTCTAGTCAGTACAAGACAAAATAAAAGAAACAGGAAAGAGAAAGAAAAGAAGAAAGAGAAAAAAATTAAATGGAAATACAACTATAAGGAGCAAGTCACATAAAAGCCTGTCTATGGTCACAGCTACTATTTATAATGTAAACTAGTATTGGCAGATATTAGCTTCATTCATACAGCAACTACAGTGATTGTTCCTCCTCTGAATGGAATAAAAGTGCATCAGTTGTGCATCAGTGTTGATGACACACACCTGACAAGCATAACATAAAATGACACAAGCCATTTGGCAGACACTTTTATCCAAAGCACCCTAGAGTACCATGAGGGAATATATTTATAGCGTGGGAGGCTCCAGTGGGAATCGAACCCCCAACCCTGAGACTGACGGTGCCTTGCTCTTCCCATCTGGTTGTAGCTTTAGAAAAATAGAGCGAGAAAAAAAACAAAAAAAAATCATATTCAGATGTATTGGTGAAGTGCATGAGATCATTCAAGGTCGACCAGTAGAATGAGATCTTCCCCAGGGCAAGGTTTCACCGCATTCACACACACACACACGCACACACACACACACACACACACACACACCCCTCCCCCTCCTCCTCAGCTCATATGTCCTGTTGGTCCAGAGGGGGTTGCTTGTTAAACCAGAAGGAGAGTGGAGGTCAGCGACCCCACATGGGGATGGTCGTCCGTCAAGCCCTCGTCTCCTGGAAACCCTCCCGACGCTTTCACATTCATACACGGCCACAAAAAGCCCAGACTGAGTCCTGCTGATTTTACACATCAGCCAATATGGCATATTGGAAATTTTGTTGGTCTCCAGAGGTTTACAATGCTTCCATTTACATTCAGCTGATGCTCTTATCTAAAATGAGTGCAACAGTAGAATAAGCAAAGTAATAATCCGTGACATTTTCATATAAGCAAATGTCTGTTTTGCTGCTCTCTGTCACTGATTGCTAAAACACAACAGTGATTCAAACTATATCCAGTTGCTGAGAGCTTCTCCACTGTCTGTTCTAAACAGCCGGTGTCTGGTAGCTCTTTCCTGGGAAAAACCCTCTGCCGCACAGGAAGTGATGCGGTTTACGATTCTGGTTTGTTTGGAATAAGCAGCAGAAGAAGAACTGGGTAGTTAGCGTGAGCAGCGATAGCCACCATGGCTGAACAGACGAGAAGGGTCTAGCCGCAGCCTGCAGACTCGCTACAAGACACGCCCCCACCGACTACATCAGTACAAGACACGCCCCCTGAGAATATGGCGGGCGAAATGGGTCGGACAGTGGAACTTTGCCGTTCCGTGAAACTGGCCCAAACCAGTTTTGTCACCAAAGCGCATTTTCTTTTCAAAATACAAGCCCCTACAAGGCTGGCACTAAAAACACAGTTGGGAATCATGAAATCTCTGTAACTAATAATTAACCTCCGCCAAGGAGGTTATGTTTTCGGTGCTGTTTGTAGCTCATTTAATATGTAATCAGAGTAAAAGTTACCCAGTTACTTTTAAGAAAAGAGAACAGTGCAAGATGTGATTTTTTTCCATGCGATTTTAAAAGTAAAGGTGATGGAGCCTTTGAAATTGTGGCTCCTGAACTGTGGAACGCTCTTCCACTGGACTTAACATCTGCAGACTCTGCTGACACTTTCAAAAACAGACTCATCTGTTCAGACTGGCCTTTGTTCAGCCTCTGTGACTGTAATCCTGTGTGTTTTTATGTCTTATTACCTCCTCCTGAATAATGTAGTAAAATGTTTAAGAGGACGACATAGGCTGTTTCTGACGTAGTCGGTGGGGGCGTGTCTTGTAGCGAGTCTGCAGGCTGCAGATAGACCTACTTGGAACAGACAAAGAAAAGAGAAACTCAAACTGCGTCGACAGAAAATCCAAGCTCCGCCCACACTGTTTGATTGACAGGTGATCCGTGGGAAGTGCAGTGCAGAAACACCACAGTGATGAGGCTGAGCAACAAAGATGGAGACTAAATAAACGAGTAAGGTAGGGGGGCTCTGCAGTGTGTGGGAAGTGCTGAGATCATCAGACCTCTCTGGATTAGACAAGCAAGTACAGCAAACCGGCATCATCCGTACCAATTTACTGCCAAATACTTTGGGATTCAACACACATTAAGACTGTTCCCCATGGACAGAAAAAGTCACTAGATTTGTTGATTAGTCACTTTTTAAAAGTAAAGTCACCGGGGGTCTGAAAAGTCTCTAAATCTAGTGAGAAAGTCGCCAAATTGGCAACAGTGTTGTTGACTGCAGACTTTCAACTCTCAACTTTAATTTTATTTAAATGGACTTTGGTACAGGCCAATGTTCAATGTCAAAGTGTTTGCTGGGTTCTTACCTCCCTGTGGACGGGGGCAAAAAGATAAATTTCTCCTTTCGGGATCGATAGTGTATCACCATAAATATATATATATGTGTGTGTGTGAGAATAATTTTAAACTGAAATCCTTCCATCGCAGCATTGGGGGTTCTGCTTCCTGCATACTTGGGACTGAACCCTGGATATCGTTCCCACCCTGTGTCCACAGACAATGATGAAGAGGTCTGGAGGTTTGAGGGGGCCGGGGCTCGGGCCAGAGCCTGGGACCGGCGTCTGATGGATGGGCATTCCTGAGCGCTCGCCCCCCCCCCCCCCCCCCGGTCCTCCCCTCCCTCCTCCCTCTCCACTCCCTCCTCCCCTAGGTGATGAACAAGTTCATTACTCGGGGGGTCCTGATAAAAGGAGCCCATTATCTATTCGCGTCGCACTTTGAACTCTGACAAAGGAATCTACTCCTCCTGGTCTCTGGCGTCTGGTTATGTAATGCAGTCGTGGCACGGTGGAGCAGGTGGACCGCTGCCAATGTTTTCAATGCATCCCACGCTGGAATGTTCTCCAAGATACTGCCACGGCCACATGCTGAGAACAGACTTCTAGATCATCTGTGAGCCAAATCTAAATCTCTTTTGTTGTCCTGTCATGACTTTAGCCATGTCGACTTTTTGGTCTAAAGTTGTAAGAGAGAATAACTGTCAGCCTGGCATTAAGAGAGACTGGTAACATCATATACTGTAATGCTCATGAGATTTATAAAAGGTTAAATACAGCTGGGTGAAGACACTCTGGGGAAATACTCTTTGCTTTTTTTTTTAAAAGGAAGTAAAACGACTAAAAGAGGGCTTCCAGGTGATGTAACACACCATCTGGCGGCCATATTGGAGGTCCGTAGCTCTTACTCAACAGTATCCGAGAACAGCTGGTTGCATTTTTAAACGTACAAATTGTCCGTCTCAACAGAAAGGAATAGACATGATTCATTTCTGTGCTGTTTTGGATCTCATCTCACCACTGATAGACAACATCTAGTCCCACTCAGCCAGCACAGAAGAACGGTCTGGCAGAACCCATTTTTGAGCTTTGACGGCACCGTTCCAAAATAGTTTCAGAAATGTGGGAACTAGCATGCAGCCTGAGAAGACTGCCTTCAAGCTATCGGCTGAAAGAATCCTACAGACCTTCAAGAGTGCTCAAAGCAGTTTTTCATCATAAACTTGCTAGCGTTCTGCTGCTAGCTGGACGGCTAGCGTCGTTGTTGCGTGTTGTAGAGCAGTGGTTCTCAACCTTTTTCATATCAAGGACCCCTAATTTAGCCCACATTAGAGCCACGGACTCCCTTTTGATGAGATTTTGTCTCTCAGACCCAAATCTGAGAATATTGTTATTGTCAGATATGATTTTGTCCAGAATTCCATGACTATCTGTACTGTAGGTAGAGAGATAATAGTGAAACTATGATCAAAATAGTCATTCTAAAATGACAAAATAATGAAGTTTAACAATTCATCAATTTGCTGGGGACCCCCTGGAATGCCCTCAAGGACCCCTGGTGGTCCCCGGACCCCACGCTGAGAACCACTGTTGTAGAGAGATTTTGAAAGAGGCTTCATACAATTCAGGGTATCATACTGAGCTCCTCCATGGTTTTCTCCAGTGTGGTTGCCATGATAATGGAAACTCTCTCTAATCGGACAGCCGGCGAGATGGAAAAGTTGGGGAGTGTATCCATGTTCCCAAGGTCCTATGTTCCCAGGGTCCTATGGTCCCAGGGTCCTAAGTTCCCATGGTCCTATGTTCCCAGGGTCCTATCTTCCCAGGGTCCTAAGTTCCCAAGATCCTATGGTCCCAGGGTCCTAAGTTCCCATGGTCCTATGTTCCCAGGGTCCTATCTTCCCAGGGTCCTAAGTTCCCAAGGTCCTATGTTCCCAGGGTCCTATGTTCCCAGGGTCCTAGGTTCCCAAGGTCCTATGTTCCCAGGGTCCTATGTTCCCAGAGTCCTATGTTCCCAGGGTCCTATCTTCCCAGGGTCCTAAGTTCCCAAGGTCCTATGTTCCCAGGGTCCTAAGTTCCCAGGGTCCTATGTTCCCAGGGTCCTATCTTCCCAGGGTCCTAAGTTCCCAAGGTCCTATGTTCCCAGGATCCTACGTTCCCCAGTTCAATATTCTGTTAACACACATTAACCCTCCTATTGTGTTCGGGTCAAATTTGACCCGTTTCAAGTTAAAATATTTCATAAATATTATCCAGTTTTTTTTATTCGAACAAGACTTCAAAACAGCTATATAAACACAACAAAACCAATGGTTATCATTTTATTTGATTTTGAAGGTCTCTAACCCTAACCCTAAACCCTAAACCCTAAACCCTAACCCTAGAACTGGGGAACATAGGACCCTGGGAACATAAGAATGACTCCAAAAGTTGGACATCCTTCAACTCGGGCGGCAGAGGAAAAAAAAACCATAAACAAACAAACCCGTGAGTGTCAGCCGGCTCCTCCCCCAAGCACCTGAAGAGACAAGCTGGACCCTTCAAGCATCTGCATCGCCCGCATGTCTATCTACAGATCATGATCTCTAAGAGCAGAAATATGGTCAGATAAATCTGCTGTGGGAATACTGTTTCTCTTATATGAGAAGGAATTTGATTTCTAAATCTATAAATATTTTAATAATGTCATTTTGTGACCATGGAATGATACATTTCCACTTGACATTGTGGTCAACAGTGAGTTATGTATATAAATTGCCTCTACAAATGAGTTTTTACATGTGGTTGAAGTTAGATTTTGGAATTTTTTTATTTAAGTGGATTAAAAAAAGGCAAATTAAAAAAAGTTGAATTAGTTTTTCTCTGCAGGACGTGAAAACTTGAATGCCCGATATCTCAAAACAACTCTGAACACAGATGGAACCTTGTAACTCCAAGCTCTCCATTTGCTAATTTAACATTCAAATGAGAATGCTCCAGCAGTTACACACAAAATGTAAATGCAAAAGATGCTTCTGTAGTTTTACCCCAGAGTTACACAGCAGCCACAGCACAGTCTGAATATGAACAAAATGGATTTCTCACAAAGGATCTGAGAGAGAGGGAGATGGATGGAAGGAGGGAGTAACAGGCTTCTTGAAAATATACTGGAAAATATTGTTTTTTAGTCCAGATACAAACAACACTAGTCTTTTCATGCAGGTTTTAGGCTCTTGTTGTGATACTTGTTGCTGTGAAGAATAATATCCAGCAACACAGCAACCTTGTTGACAGTCCTATTGCCCAAACACCAACAGCATCCATCACATGAAACACTTCCCAACATGTCAACACAGCACAACTGCAACATGTTTGTATACAAACAGAAGGGCTCAGTCACAATCCACCACAGAAAGAGAGATAGAAGATAGATGAAGGGAGGGAATAAATGAAGAGTTTTGTTCCAATATAACCCTGCCACCATTTTTTAAGAACATTTTTTGGGCATTTTCACCTTTTGTCTGACAGTTTAAAGTAGAGACAGACAGAAAAGACTGGGAGAGAGAGAGAGGGGGATGACATGTGACAAACGTCCTGGGTTGACATCACGTTTACATGGTACGTGCTTTAGCAACCAGGACATCCCAGATTTCCACCATTTAAAAAAAAATGGTGCTGCATGTCCTATTCAATATATCTATTCAATATCTATTCAATGTTGAAATGTCTGCTGGGAGAGTATAAATGAAGAGTTTTCCTCCAGAATGAGATATCCACCTTCTGAAAAATATGACACTTAGAAAACGACTGTTGCCAATAAAGCACATTGATTTTGGAAGAAAAAAAAATTCAGGTTAGAAGCGATTTCAACACATTTCCCTATTGAATAAGAACGTGCTTGAGGATGGAAACATCTTAATGTTGAACTACGCAGGGATGCATTTCAAGCAGCAAAAGAAAAATCTACAGTATACCTGGTATTTTGGCAACAGAGTGTGTCCCCGGAGCCAAAGAAGTTGTTTTGGGCTCAGTTGGGCAGCCGGGTGGTGAGAGAGCAGCAGACCGTCCTTCACCTGGAGCTTCAGTCCTCTGTCTTGCTGAAGTGTCCTTGAGCAAAACACTGGATCCCTACCAGCTGCAGAGCCTGACCTCTGACCTCTGACCTCTGCCCTCCCTGTGGAGGGGGGAGGAGGGGGCAAGCAAACACTGAACCTCACTATTGGCGATTCACAAAGTATCACATGTTTATTATTCATTATAAGCATTAGCACTTGTTTTTATGCTACTTTATCTTCAGCCAAGCCTCACACATGTCTTTACTCACATTACTGTAACTGAGTAGCTTCTTTGTGTACTTGTACTTTTTGGAGTATTTTTTAAAGTACTGTACTTCAAGAGATGTTAAATCCCATCCATTACTGAGGACAGATTTTGTGTCTCGATAAGCATCTGGCTTTGCTTTGTTTGTGCACTTTATTGCGTAATTTCCAATTTTTCCAACAAAAAGAATCTAATTTGAACTCTGTCCTCTCTTCCTTGCAGTAAGTAAGTAAAGTTTATTTATACAGCACCTTTCACAGAGTAAAGTCACAAAGTGCGTCACAAGAGTAAAGTAGTTAAAATAAGACCAGAAAATAGTAAAAAAAAAACAGTAAGACATAAAAACACACAGGATTACAGTCACAGAGGCTGAACAAAGGCCAGTCTGAACAGATGAGTCTGTTTGTGTCAACAGAGTCTGCAGATGTTAAGTCCAATGGAAGAGCGTTCCACAGTTCTGGAGCCACAATTTCAAAGGCTCCATCACCTTTACTTTTAAAATCGCATGGAAAATAGTAAGGAAGAAGGTTCTGCACACTTAGATCCAAGTTTCTTTAATAAATCAAGTGCCAAGCTTCCGGTCACGAGACCTTCATCAGGGCAAAGCAGCCTTCACAGTGAGCTAGGTCCATATATGATCATCAATGCAATCAGCTGTATAGAGAACACCTGTGCTGTGTTGCTCTTGCTCAGATGGGAAGTGTAGTTCAGCAGATACTCAGTGTGTAGTCCTCTCTAGATGCACACAAGAGAATACATACATTAACTAGATGGAACACAAGAGGATGTATAATCTGCATTACAAGTGCAAAGACTCAACAAGCACAGTGTGCAAAAAAATGACAAACAACCAGAAAATAGAAAAGAAAAAATACTTAACATATATATTTAAGGGGTAAAGGAACTTCAGGATGACATCAGGAAGGCCATCATAAAGTGCAGTTCCTAAAGCCCTAGGTTATCAGATAAACCGATGAAATCTCACAAAAACTCCACATTATAACATAACATGACACTCATGTTATAAAAAAAATCGCATGGAAAAAAAATCACATCTTGCACTGTTCTCTCTTTCCTTAAAAGTAACTGGGTAACTTTTACTCTGATTACATTTTAAATGAGCTACTTTTTACTTTCGCTTCAGTGGATTTTCACACCTTTTCCTTCTATTTCAGTAAAACCTCTGCAAAGTAACAGTGCTTCTGCTTGACTGGGATATTCTAGTACTCTTTCCCTCCGCCGCTCAGTTCAGGTGAGACTCACTGCCGGTTTGACTGCCGAATAAATTGAAAACACAACAATCTGCAAGTCTTCATCAAGGTCAAGGCAACTTTTTTTCTCCTCTTTCACAAAAATCCATAAACACACCCCCAAACATCCCTCTCCCTTCTCCACACTCCACACACACACAAAGAAGAAAAATCACTCACACTCACACATACACACACTCACACCTCTTTCCCTCAAGGTTCGCGCAGCCCTGTTTGAATGCACCTATCACCATGACAACGACTCTCTCTTTACCGGCTCTGCCCGTGGGAGGTTTTCGCCCAGCCTTTTCTAATTTCACACTGTGTGGATATCTCCATTCAGTAATTACAATCCCATCCATTCTCATTTTCCCTGTCCAGACAATGTGCCCTGGATATATACAAAAAAAAATGTCTTTTGGCTCTGTACTCACACACACACACACACACATATAGGCCCCCTAAACATGATTGTAGGCACTTAGATGAGCGCAAATGCACGGATACAGAGGCAGTGTGTGTGTGTGTGTGTGTGTGTGTGTGTGTGTGTGTGTGAGAGAGAGAGACAGAGAGAGAGAGAGAGAGAGAGGCAAAGATGCACACTGTCAGGACTCAAAATTGACAGACACACACACAATCACGCATACACACACACACACACAAACACAGAGACACACACTCTCAAAATCCAATTATAGCCGATGGGTAAACTGAGCGCCCCCCCCTCCCCTCCCCTCCCCCCCCATCCCCTCCACCCACCTCCATCCTTGAAAAAAAAAAAAAAAATCCAAAGTTGAGGTCTTTATTAAAAAAGTTAATAATAATAATAATTGCAAAATAATAGCGAGCAAAATCCATGTCATTTGTCTTGTAAAAAGGCAACAACAGCTAACGGGTTACAACACTCGACAAGGAGGCAATCTACTAATTATCATATAGTCAGCTCTTATATACACAACACTGTTTATATTTATATCTATTTATAAATAGATTTTTTTCTTTTCTTGTTCCTTGCAGCGTTCAAAACACTCAGAATCCAGAGAAATATTCTCTACATCTGTATAGATTTCTATTTATATTTCTGTCTTTTTTTCTGTTCCTGACTTCCATAGATTCCTATCAGTCAAGCTCTAACAGAGAACCATGTGCATACTATATAACAGTGATTCTCAACCTTTTTCATATCAAGGACCCCTAATTTAGTCCACATTTGGGCCACGGACCCCCATTTGATGAGATTTTGTCTCTCGGACCCAAATCTGAGAATATTTTTATTGTTAGATACGATTTTGTCCAGAATCCCATGACTTGACTGTATTGTAGGTAGAGAGATAAAAGTGAAACTATGATCGAAACAGTCATTCTTATGCATTGTTTAATTGTGTTCACTTCTTGTAAATGAAATAATGGTGAAGTTTAACAATTCATCAGTTTGCTGGGGACCAGCTGGAACCCCCTCAAGGACCCCTGGTGGTCCCCGGACCCCACGTTGAGAACCACTGCTGTATTACACTGTCTAATTTTCTATTTTAAATGTTTTATATGCTACTCATTTACTATTTTCCTTTAAATACTGCTTCTGAAAGTGACCTATTCCCTACATTTCTCCTTTTTTTTTTTTTTTATATATGAACAAGTCGAATTCCTTGTATGTGCAATCTTTCTCGGGCAATAAAACCCGGGGATTTGTCGGTTCGATTCTCCAGTCTCGACTTCAGAGGCAGAGTGAGTTCACACCAGATACCCGGGACTCTCTTACTGGCTCCTGTGCGGCTCATTGGACGGAGCGAGGCACCGACACTGCCGGGGGTTAACGGGTCCGTTCCCACCGGGGCCGACCCAACGCCGCGCCACTGCCGCTGAGAGGCGCGTCGCATAAAAGCGTCCTCCAAATGGCTTATGTTAAATTCCATACTGTATGTTATGTAAAGGCTGAGGGGTGCTGACCGGTTTTTCCTGAAAGCGATGGTTCACTTTGTGTCACCTCGCAGACACTGGATCCATTATTCACGCAGACGTTTGCATAACCCGAACCACACGCCACCCGCTGAGTGACTCCATCTCTCTCACCCCGAGATACAGAAATAGACGTTGAAAGATGTGCCGCTTTTTACTGCCAGCATGCGACATTACTGATGCACTATTCTGCCCTGCAAAGGGAAACAGCAGTTTGTCTTTTTTTGTGGGTTTTAAAAGGTAAAAGGTCACATCCAGGGGGTTTAGGTTTTATATCAGCAAAAATCCTAAATGCTATCAAATGATGTACTAGTTAAAGCAATACTTTTGTTGGGGCAGGAGAAAAAATTTGAAGCACAGTTCCACTACTCCTGTATTGTTGAGAGGAATTAACTGGAAAATTTTGTCATTCCTTCAGCCATCAGGAGGCACAACAAATGATCAAGATCAAGATCAATCATCAAGTTGTTTGACAGAAAACATTTGCCATTTGAAAGTTTCCTATTTGGGGGACACTTACCAATCCAAATGGGCAAATAACAAAGCAGTTTTAGAATTCCAGTATTTTGCATGATACAGTATATTACCTCTAGATGTTTCTGTTGGAACTCTGCTCCAATTAGCTAGCTTACGTATCGCTATTATGGAAATGTGACTTTATTATTTATGTCAATTACAGGCCACCGTAAGCTGTCAATGTTGTTGAAATTCCTTGTTCACTGATAGAGGTAAAAAAAAAAAAGTCAAAAATTACTTAAAGTCACACTGAAATTAGCTTGTTCTATCGTATACATCTACTTGACAATTTATGAAAAAAAAAAATACAAAAATTTTTTTTTATTTTTACATCAAAATCTCACTACTTTTATCTCCTGGAAAACGGAAAATCTTTAGTGGTGACATCATCGTGTACCAGGGAGCCCTACATAAAAATTCCAACCAATCAACCATTAACCATGCCCCAGTATCCTGTTTCAACAGGAAACGCATCACATTAAGCTCTCAAAATGCCGTTTCATAAGCCCCATTTCCACTGAGGGCCAAACCTGGTGCTTGAACTTAGTTCCAGAGTTCCTGACCGCTTTCCGCTGGGTTGGCCTGGGCCAAAACAGGGCTAGTCCAGGAACTCAAGTCTCACTGCTTGGCCCTTCCAGATCCTCAGGGCCAAAGCTGTTAGCCCTGGTGCTTATACATCATCACATTCTATATTTTTTCAAATAGGGGCTGTTGCTTTGTAACGTCTGTAACTGAGTGCAGCCATTCCTACATTAATGAGCATCTACCTGTTAGAAACTAGGTATGTTAATTCTTAAATCTGCATTACTTTAAGCTGCTATCTTAGAAAAAAAATACATGTTGCTACATATAGAAAAATTAGACTGTTAAGAGTTGGAAACAACGTTTTAGCCTGATACCATATATTAAAACCACTATTTAGCTGTAAATACCCCAATTATTATCACTTGCTTTCCAAGTTTGACACACACAGTAGTAAAGGACTAAAGTTAAAAGAACAAACGTTAAAGTAAAAAAAGAACTGCCTTTGCCCACGCAGGCAAGGACGTTTTTTTTTACTTTAACGCCTTCAGTAGGCGTTTAAATCACTGCCAGCGATGACACTTTGTTTTTTCATGTGAATGATGTTAGCCTCATCCTGCAACCTTCTTCTTTTTTTTAAACTTCCCACAAAGTAATTAAAACTAATGTTAACGATTATACGGTACGTTTGACAGCAGCGTTGTCTGGCATGTTTGATGTGTAAGTTAGTTGTCATGGTTACGCAGGGACCAGGTTGCTCAGTGGAAACACTTGAACAAGTTTAGCCCAGTGCTTAAGTTCCAGGCTAGAGTTCCTGGGCCAAAGTTCTTGGGCTTTTGGCCTTCAGTGGAAAGGAGGCTATTGTGACTTTAAAGTCCCTTTAAAATGTAACCTGGCTGGAACAGATGTGTGGTAATGCCTGCTGACATATTCAAAGCCACACTTGACTCAAAAGCCTCTAAAATACAAGACCAGTATTAAATTGTTCAATGTGTAATACCAGATAGAGCAGGATAGCATTAGTCAATATATTGATGACAATTTCAAACGAACTGAAGACATTACTCCGCTTTTAAATGAGGCTCCTTATCTGTTGCGACGAGGACTGTCAGTATGGGACGGAGAACTTTCAACGTGAAAAAAAGAGAAAATGAGAAAAGTTTCTGAAGTCTAATTTGAAGTTGTACAGTAATTCATGTTTGAATCATTTGCAAACATTGGAGCAGATGGGACCTCTATTTTGAGTTTATGATGGGATCAGAACATTGCAACGTCATTATTTTCCAACACTAAGTCCTGCAGGCCAAAAATCCTTGTCCTCCTTTTTGATATTTCTGTTTCAGACATTGGGCTTTAAACGTCGAGAGTATATTTATGTACGGTGTTATGTATAGTTTATTCTTCACAGTAAGTTTTACACTGTCCCCTTACACTGTATATGAGGTCAGTTTTCTATATTTTTATGCCAATGTCATCAAGATAAATTCCCTGTGCATCTGTTGTTTTTGGCAAATAAGTTAAAGTGATTCTGATTTAGAAAGATCTGGAGCTTTAAACACCTACATTACATAACATTTCCCTTCTTTTTTTTTTTTTTTTTTTAACAAAAACACCCACATCAAGTACACATATTCAAATCCTGACTCATTACCAGGCTTCACCAATGAGGCGTTTTCCTCTCTTCCGAGTCACAAAAGCGGACGGATGTGACCTCTGATTAGCAGCTTATTTTTCCAAGATCCCCTCGCCGCTTGT
The DNA here is from genome assembly GCF_046629955.1 of Centroberyx affinis. Lineage (NCBI taxonomy): Eukaryota > Metazoa > Chordata > Actinopteri > Beryciformes > Berycidae > Centroberyx > Centroberyx affinis. The sequence continues at coordinate 102,789 of NW_027279912.1, forward strand.
TTACAGCTGTACTCGGCTGTTCTCAGGACTCCCAGGGGACTCGAGTTGCAACAAACCGCAGCGCTGCGTGTAAACAGTGGCCCGGCTTAACTCGTGTTTACCCCACAACTCTTTTAGGTCACCGCCGCGTCCCCCACGTCCGCCGCCTAAGCAAGATATCAACACCGATAGCGTGTTGACGGCTGTACACGGCGGCGCGGGGCGAGGACCGGGAGGCGTTCGGTGGCGCGAGGTCGTTCTGTGGCGCTGGCTGGTGGGTAAAGCTGGGAAACTTGGTCATAAACCTTTAGCTCTGACGCAAAATATGTGAAAAAGTTATGTTGTACAATGTTTAAATACACTAAGAGCCAAAAGTTTGGACACATGCATTTTTTATACTATTTTCCACATTTTAGAATAACAGTAAAGACATTACAACTATGAAATAACACAAATGGAATTATGCAGTGACCAAAAAAAGTGTTAAACAAATCAAAACTATCTTATATTTTAGATTCTTTAAAGTAGCCGCCCTTTGCCTTGATGGAAAGGCAAAAGGCTTTGGAAAGAAATTCATACATAGGATCAACTTCACTATTTACATTTGTCCAAGAAACACATTTCAAGCATTTAAGCAGAAGTCTTTAGATCAAAATGTCTTTAAGAGAATGAGAAGCATAGTGCATTCAGTCAGGTGGGTCCAGACTTTTCACTCGCAGTGTATTCTCTTGTATCCTTCATGATTTCCTCTCATTGTGGTCAGTGGGAAGTTGCGCAAGACTTGAGGTTTTCACTCACAAGACACTGAGTCACTTCACTATATGCAGAGCTCACTGTATCTCATTTAGTTTCAAGCAACTTAATTTTAATTAGGTTCATTTGCCTATACAGTTTGAAACCAAGTGCAAGTTATGAATTTCATTTTCTGTGGCTGAGAGGCATTAAGGGAACAAAACAGAAAACACAGAGGACAGAAAAAAAAAATATATATATATGCTGGTTTTGAAGGTGAGATAAAGAAAGAGCTTAGCAAAAATCTCTTCTCATCTCACCTTAAAAAGAAAAAGAACAACTCCAACTTATTGTGTTACTGCCTCCTAAACTTTATTATGCTTCCTCATGGCTTTTTTTATACCTTTATTTATCCGGGGGAAGGTGTTGCTGAGCAAGCATGCTCTGTTTCAGCCCAACACTGCTTCACCTTCATAAAGTTACACGCTCTCGTATTTTTGGAGCTGCTCAGTCCGACCTCAGTCTTCTTCTTCTTCTGCTGCTGCTGGACGCCGCAGCAGCCGGGTGCCTTGCTCAAGAGCACCGTGACAGTAAAGCTGCTGATGCTTAGGGAGGGGCAGAGAGCGTCATTCATTCACTTTCCACACCGACATTTTCCCAGACAGCCCAGGAATCACAACTGGAAACTTCACCGCTACTCCTCTAACATTGTTGTGTTTTTTTAGCCGCACGTAAATTAAAACAGATTTCAGAGCAGCAACACAATAGCGGTCATGTGAGTTGAAAGACATCACATAACTTGAGTTCCTCTCGTTATGTAACAGGATGGAAACCAAGTGTAGAAATCTTGGCAAGCGAGCTAATTCTGAATTTCCTTTTTTTTTTATTTTTTGTTGTTGCTGAGAAGCAATTAGGGAAGTAGCACTTGACCATACAGATAAGGACGCCTTAGTCATCAGCAGGACCGGACATCCATGTAATGAGTCATTTTCTCGATGGCAGAGCAGAAGTCATCAGCTAATTTGTGGCTTGGTGTTAAGTGTTAGTGGATAGTGATTGGTCTTTGGAAACATTAAAAATATCAAGTCAACATGTAGTTGTGCTTTATGTGGGGGATTTTAGCAGCATAACTCAACGTGGAACCAACCAAGCCTTGAAGTCCCATGTTGTAGTGTGTTTACAACTTTTTTTAAAAGCAATAATAACGATGAACACTTGAAAGACTAGTAGACGTTCTGCTAAGGTCCACAGCATCCAATAAGCACCTTAGGGTTCCTCACCGGGAAAATATCACTAAAGGGTTCCTCGAAGGTTTCCCTTATGTTAGAGGTTCATGGAACGAACACCGGGGTTCATAAACCCGTTATGAAGGAGTTCCTCAGGGAACCTTCCAGGGTTCTCCCATGGTTTCAACCTGAAGAACCCCTAAAGGTTCCTCAAAACCCCTTTTTCCTTTTTTAGAGTGCTGCTAGTCTGTGCTACTGTAAAATTCATCAGAGCAAGAGAAGAGGCATTAAAATAACTGGGGAGAATGTGGTTTCGGTTCCTGCTGCATGTGGCTGATGTAAAATGCCATTTCAGGCTATTTTAGTCGCACTGAGCCAAAGTTAATCACATATTTTCTTTTGTTTTCTTCGCTCCGGTATTCTTTACCTCTGTGACCCGCAGACCCTCACCTTCCTCAACCCGTTTCCCTTGTTTGTTTATTATAGCTTTTAATCTGCCTATGTACAGAGGCAGTTCTCCTAAATCTGCAAATTAAGCTCTTTTGACTGCCTCCAAAGTCTAAATTAAACACAAAAGACAAATTTACGATCAGGCCCCCTGAACTTTGGAACAACCTGCCTGAGGAAATACGATTAGCGAACCCTTCTCTCCACTTGTAAAGACACCACCGAAATCACATGTTTACGAATTTGCATTTTACTGATAGCTCGTTAATGCTCTCACTATGCCACTGCAGTTTTGTTAATTTGTTTGTTGAGAGTCTAATATGGTTTTCTGAATTTTGCTGAGTCCCCCTTAATGAGCTGTGGGCCTTAACAGAGCCAGCAGTGCAAGTCTTCCCTTTGTCATATTTGATTGTTTTCTAATATGCTTGCTTTTTGTTCATTACATTTTTACAGCACTTTCTAACTTTGTTAAGAAAAGTGCTGCACAAATACAGTTACTCTCTCTCTCTCTCTCTTTTCGGCTTATTATTCTTACGGGGTCAACGGCCGTGACACAATTGTTTTCCCCAGCAGATTATTAACACTCACTTGCTCTGAACATAACACGTATGCCTGACTGACACACATGTATGGGCAAAAATTAATTGTTCATGAAACCCTGCCGCATTTTGACATGTTTCCCACCCCCGACGCTCCAAATATTTGGCCACCCCCTCCAAAACTCAGAGTCAAAGCAGTGTAAACAACGTGTCATTTTCATGCCTTTTGATCATCGAGCTATTCTGAGCGAACCTCCCGAGGTTTTTTGTTTTTTTGGGGGGTTTTTTTGCAACTGGGGGTACGGGGGTGCAGAGGCGATGCTCTGCTGTACTGATAAGCTGTTTTTTTTTTTTTTTCCTCCTTTCTCTCTTTCACTTTTCAGGATTGAGGTTTTGAAAAAGAATAATAAAACAACTGTCAGCTAATTGGCAAGAGGAGTGCAGTATGGAGGAATATAAAAAAAAACAAAAAAAAAAACTACAAAGTGACTCCACAAGGGAAATGTAGAAAGCTACATTGTAAGCACACACACACCCACAGAGGGGCTTTAAGGGCATTCTCCTGTTGCAGAACAATCCCTAGTCGACTACTTTTTATGCTTTCATTGTTCATTCTTTCTTCTTTTCCTTTCTTTTTTGTGCTGCGTGACACAGAAAGATGTTGTGTGTCTGTATATGCTGGAGTAAGTCTTCCTTTTGAGAAGTTAACTTGGAGCGATGGCGGTCCGGAGCTGAGAGGCTTCATGGTTTGTTTGAAGCTACTGGAAGCAGCAGATGGGTGGAGTTTACCGCGGCATGAACACCACTCACACGGAGTCAGTCATAGAAAAGACTTTGAGACTGCAATATTATCAATAAGATCACAGATGTTTATTATAAGAGGTGAAGAACAAACGGTATAAATATGTAAACGATGCACATCTACCCTCCTCTCTACCTGTCTATCTATTTCACCCAGGTCTGATGCACAACCATAGCGTTTTGTTTTTTTTTAAACTGCCACCTGCCTTTTTTTTACATCACAAAGCGCTGCACCACCCGGCACTTCATATGATACCTGCTTCCTTTTTGCTTGTTATTTTCCACTGTAAAGGGCATGCTGTCGACTCTGCAGACACACAGTGTAAGCTTTAAGCTAAAAACACTTTAGCGAAAGAGCATCATGCTTCAAACAGGCTTTTAAGAGATAAAATGGAAACAGCAGGAGCCATGAGCCGCACAGGTCAGTCAGTTTTTACACACTACTTGCATAGATGTGCGCACACACACTCTCTCTCTCTCACACACACACACACACACTCACACAAATGCACATGCAATACACCACTGCAAAAGGACATATGCTTCAGTTTATTCATTTATTTAGAAATATATTTTCTTACAACTTAAATTTGTCATATTTATATTCATATTTTATATTATGTACCTTTTTTTTTAAGAGTTTTGACAGTTATTAATCCACTTACTGAGTAACATGAGGCGTTTGTGTTTTGAACTAAAAACAGCTGACTGTTGGTTGGTTTAGGAGCGTCTTATTTAATGTGATAACACACAGCTGCCCTGGAGCTAAACCCAACACAATTTAACCAAACCATTTCTCATGGTATGATAAATGAAAGTTTGGCTCATCTCAATTTTTACAGTCAAATCTATTGATTAATGTTAACACGGGCGGTGATACAGTGGTAAATAAACAGCACAAAAGCATTGATTTTTTTAATGAGTTTTTTTTTTATTGAAAAGACCCTGTGATATTTAAGTTAGGCTCACATTGGTTTGATGCTACTTACTATGATATATACTATGAATTTATTTCATAAAGAATTATGTCCAGTGGGTAAATTCTATTCTGGAAATAATTTTTAATAACCCACAGATTATGTTTAATGTGTTCTTCTTAATATAGTGTTTTTCCTAAATAATCCAGTTTCCTTACAGGAATAATTAAAGTTTGAGTGCGGTTAGCTAGCTTGCTCATGTTTGTGTTTTGAACTGAGAAGTTGTCGCCTCTGAGAATTAGCCCACTGGTTTCTAGATCATGACATTTGATTTATCTGATCAGGAACAGCTTAACAAGTATTTTGTTGTAGTGTAAATTACGGTGTTAACGTGACTCGGGCATCTAGCTGTCTCATGTGGTAAAACCGAGGTTAGCTTTGCCCGTACACAGCAGAGCGTTAGCATGGGTTGAGTGCTAGCATGTTAGCATGAGACATTACAAATGTTTATTAAAACCTCTTTTGCTCTAGTTTTGGGCTGTCTGTGCCGAGTCCATCACAATTAATTTGTATCTGTATCAAATATTTATGTATCACTTACATTTTTATTAGTCGGATGAAGTGTTAACATTGCAAATAAAATTATAAAAATATGTGGTCAAATTTCTGATTGGCTAAGTCACTTTCAAAACGTTGGAAAATACCTGATAAACACACACCTATTACCTAAGACTTCATTTACATATTAGTGATATAATATAGACCTAAACATATGACTGCACGAGACTTCATTTAAATATTAATTATGTAACATTATAATAAATAGGTTATACACACACCTATGAGGTTAGCTGTGTGTTGCTTAGCAACCACTTTGTTTAGCTGCTCTAAGAACTATATTACATGATGGAAGAGTAAAATCCTTAACACAATAGTTTGTTAACGGCAATTTCTAAAAGCAATAAGCCACTAGGTGCCATGCTTTACAGTGGTTTTAGAAGTGCTTTTTCTTTCTTTTCTTTTTTTCATCTAAACTATGGGCACCAGTTGTTATCTTAACTTGGTTTTGAACCAGTGGGTTTAGCTATTGATCTACAGTATATACACAGCACTAATATGGCAGAGAGGATTTGAAACGGCAGAGGTAATGGGACGCCATAATTAGACACTTTATTTTACCCTTTAACATCCTACATTAGCTTATATTATATTATTATATTATTATTATTTTTGCTATTTTTTACTGTCTTAGTATATTATTCTAATACTATACTGACCTAATAAGTATATACTTACCTACTAATGTTTTCTAACCTAACCTACTTTTCTTTTTAATTCTGTCACATCCTATGAATAACAGTATTTGTCCTGAGTCAAAATGGAGACGTCCGGTTGCCCAGCTGTCAGTCAGAGGGAGGAAGTGACATCACCGGTCAGGTTCACAGACAAATCCCATTTCCGCGGCCAAATCCAGGATCCCTGAAAGCAACATGGATTATTCAGCACTACTATAGGAAGAGAATCTCCAGCATATCAGAGGCGGACGACACAGACTGACAAATATCTGATATTTAATAAAAGGCCAGTATTGACCCGATATATCAGCAAACCAACATATCAGTCTAACCTAAACATGAAACTACCTGTTCTATAAACTAAAGTGAGACATTTCTCTGCTCTGGTACCTGGAACGGCCTCCAGTTTCTCCATCTCCTCCTCGGTGAACAGGAGCTCCTCGCCGCCGCCCGCCGCGCGGCGAGGACAGATGTTCGGGGGCGGCGTGGGCGGGAAGAGCTCGGCGTAGATCCTGTGCAGCCGCTCGGCTTCGCTCACCTTGGCCCGGTAGAGAGGGACGAGGCGGTCCCTCTCGGAGTCGGACAGGTACGGGTCGAGCCGGAGCCGGAGGAGGAGGCGCCGCAGGGCCGAGGTGTAGGGGAGGTACAGGCTCTCCAGCTGCACCAGGGTCTCCAGCACCACCAGGCCCGGGTCGAGGCTCGGCGGAGTCTCCGGCTGAGCTGGAAGAGACACACAGCTGAGGTTGGGGGGGGAAATGAACACATTCAAATATAAATATAAAGTCTAATATTACTATTAGTTGTAGAAGTCATAGTAGCAGGATGCAGCAGATGGTAAATCTGCCTAAACTCAGGTTACTGTAACTTTTCAGTCTGAAATGAATCTTGATAATTTAAATTCATAGTGTATCATTGCAAGTATCAAGCTGATATAAGAACAGGGTGTTATAAGGGGAAAACTAAAAAAAAAAAAGTTTTTCTGAAGGTATAATTGATTTTTGTTGATATTGGTGGATGTTTATTGATCACCGACTAGAGGTTATAGCTTACCCTCCTCTTTATTAACCACTACATCACTGCATAGTAGTAACACAAGTATAATAGCTGTGCTAGCAGTAGTACAGGTGGTAGTAGTAGTATTTTGTGTTACCATGGTGGGTGTAACCAGGAAGGCGGTTGAGAGGCTCTGGCTGGCCTGCAGGACACACAGCATGGTCGGAGAGAGTTATTAAACTGACATTAAAATGAAGCAAAATGAAACATGAAAAGCAAAACTGAAAATTTTGAACATTTGAAGACTTTCATTCAAGAATTACCAGTCATATCTACCATCTAAACAGCAGAAATCTACAGGCTGTATGAAGAATTCTGTTCCAAAATTAGATATCCACCAATTGGAAAAAAAAAAAACATGGACACTTAACGCTATAAAAAATGATTGATTGCAAAAAATTGAAAAACAAGTTATTCCACTTTCGGAAGAATACTAGGTGACCCAGCATACCAGTGGCCAATTACAGACCACATTCACTAATTTCTTTGATATGAAACTTAAAGCTGCATTCACTAAGATTGCAATGTGGACCATGTAGAATCAACCAAGATATAATTATGTTGAATACGGACATAATTTAGAGGCGAGACTGTGAGTTCGCCAGACCAGCAAATTACAACCATGTTTAATGTAATTGTATCATGGCTGATTCTACATGGTCCGCATTCCAGTCTTAGTGAATGGAGCTTTAATTCGAAGCCTCAAACATGTATGACTTGATGTTACTGGCCTTCATACAGGAAAACCTTCAGAAATGGTGCTAAACGATGCTAAATGATATATAGCATTTTGGAAAAGAACATAATTTAACCACCATCTTAAGATCTTTGCCCTCAAAGTGTATTTTATGGTATTGAGTTAATAAATATCATATAGCCTAACAAGAGTTTTCCCAAAACAGTTACAGAATTTGCATTTTGGAATAAAACTCTCCATTTTTAATGTTTTCAATTTTGACTTTTACCATGGTTGATGAAGCCTGGAATGGGCTGTCTTGTGTGGAGCATCAGCGGCGGAGGCTGCCACAGCGGCATCATGGGAAAACTCATCGTGAAAATTCAATCTGTCTGTCTTGGAGCCGAGTCAAGAGACGAGCGAATGTCTGCAGAGAGGTTTTTCCATTAAAACTAATTTGTAGATCTGTTCTGCAGCGATATCAGCGGCGAGCATTCAACTCTAAACATTCCCACCGGTTGCATCATATTCAAATGTGGCTGTTTGTGTTGGTTCAAGTCGCCATGGCAACGTAAACAACTTTAGAATCGGTGTTTGACGATTGTTGGGCAAAGCGCTGCAGTTGAGAGGAATCGGGAGGTTTGACTGTGATGTCAGAGCTCTGGCTGATGCAACGCACCACTACTCTACCTTGGAAAGGCTTTTAATCTCATGTTTAGTCTCTATGTTTTCTGTTTTCAGATAAAATAAGTGAGAAAACATGAAAACATGCCAGTGGGGGAGATAATTACCCCGGCCAACAAAGTATAAAGTTTAAAGTTTGTCACTAAGAAATCTCAAAAAGTTCTGAACAGATTTGGCTGCATTTGGGGGACAGATGAAGAATCAAGCGATTAGATTTTTGGTGGTCATCCGGACCTCAGACGATTATCGTTTTTTGTTAGCCGTAACTACTTTTTGCTGCGTTCACGTGCCGGTGGGAGAATCCGACATCCGGACTTCTCAGTCGGCTGCTAAACAGCGTTTGCATTCACGTGCTATTCTGTCAGAAATGAAACCCAGAAGAAGAAAAGCGATGAACAAACATACAACGTTAAGGAGGCAGGAGCTTTGCAAGTTGAAGAATTGTTTGTTCTAATGAGTGACTTCTACCTTCACTTTTGTAGACTTCTGTTAAGAAAAGTAAAATCTAAAATCAAGGCAGTTAACAAGGCATGTTGGAAGATTTTTCTTGTAACTGGTAGCAATAAACTGAATATGTGAGTCAAGAGAAATCATGTCACCAGATATATTTACATACTGACAAATGATACTGATATATTCACTTGATGGTAACTCTTTACAATAAGGGTCACTAAGTTAAGGGTTAGTTAATGCTTAATAAGGGTTAGTTAATGGTTAGTTAACTTAATTAACAGTTAACTAATGTGTAATTTACTAATGGTGTTCATGTTAACTAAGGTATTAATTTATACATTATTTAATAGTTTATAAAGATGACTATTAAATAATGTATAAATTAATACCTTAGTTAACATAAACACCATTAGTAAATGATTACCAGACTTATTAGTTAACTGTTAATTAAGGGTTAGTTAATGCTTATTAAGCATTAACTAACCCTTAACTTAGTGACCCTTATTGTAAAGTGTTACCCACTTGATTATGAGAAAAGAAGAAAAACAAGAATTTAAATGCAACTAAGACATTTTATTGAGGTGTTTATTTCTTGCAGCGTGAAAGAATAGATGGTTTTTGTCTCTCATTCTGGTTTATTACAAGCACAGTCACACACACACACACACACACACACACACACAAGCCCAGTCATTCAAGCACAAACGCACGAATCACTCACACATCCTAAAACGTCAGGGAAGAAAGCGTTTCCTCTCTCAGATCAAATGACACAAGTCATCGCATGGCGGAGGACACGTTTGCTCTCTCTCCGCCATGCTAATAATACGCTATCATCAGGCCGACCACAAATGCGCTGCTCATGGCCATAATCTTGTTGTCAGCTGTCTCACATTGTGGATGACGTGCAGACACTCAGAGCTATTTGGCATGGAGGGCTGAGATCCCACAGCCCCAACTTAATTGGATTTTTGAAATGTGCGTGTGTGTGTGTGTGTGTGTGTGTGTGAGTACATCTGTGGGTGTATATGCACATTTGTATTTCTGCACGTGTTTGAGTGTTTTCAGATGTGTGTGTGTGTGCGTACGTGTGCACACACTTATAAAACATATTGTCGCTGTCGGGTGAAAACCTCCCATCTCCAAAAATGTCAACTTTTCAGGAACTGAGGGGGAAAAAACAGCCTTGTCTTCAGCTTGGCTCACATGCATTTTTGGAGTTTATCTAATTGTCTTTTAAAGGGTTTCATCAGCACCAAGACTCGTAGAATTTCTTCATCCTGTAGAGAAGCATGTAATCCTTCTAATGGAGTTAAAACGGCAAAAATCGGCAAAAACTGGACTTACGAGGTTTTCACACAGCAGCGATGTGCGTTTTTTTCGGCCCCTCCCGTTTCCCCCGTGCGTGCGTGTGTGCGCTCTTGCATGCACGCGAGTTCATAAACCCTAAAATGAAAGGTATGAGATAGCTGGGTGGAGGCTTGCCAGCGTGTGAGATAGAAAGTGGACGCTCCGCTGCCTCTCCGAGAGACAAGGGAGTCTGCGTCTCGTCTGTGTTCACCCAAACAGCGCTACCCGGCCTCTCCGGCATTCACCGTCCCCTGCTGACTCAAAACAGACGAGTGTGTGTGTGTGTGTGTGTGTGTGTGTGTGTGAGTGCATCCGTGGCAACAATACACACCGCCGACAAGTCTCCAGCCTGTGATCCTTCGCGGCGTGGAGAAAGAGGCTGTTTCTCGGTGCCGTTCGGGAGAAGATTGAACAGCGTATGAAAAAGCGGAGGAGTGACTGTAGACATGGGAAGAATTAAGACACCCGACATTGAGGAAAAGATGTGCATTGTTATGCCGAAGTAATAAACACACACACACACACACACACACACACACACACTCAGACGCCGTAAAATGGACGGACAAGAGAAGGCTTTTCCACGCCAAAACAGACACAAGTTTTCAATCTGCAATCCGTTACAGAAACAGAGAAAAAAGTGTCTGTTTCTCGGTGCTGTTCGACAGAATATTCAACAGCGCATGGAAAATCTAGGAGAGACTGTAGCTACGTAGAAATTAACACACGCCACGTATTGGGGAAAGTATGTGCACGGTAAACTTTTTTTCTCTAATCTAAAGAATAAATCAGACGCTCACGCGCTATAAAATGTCCCAGAAAGGAGTTTTCCACGCCGGCGCGGGCATGCACACCGTCGAAAAGTTTTCAATCTGTGAAGAGAAAGAGGTCGGCGGATAGAATATTTAACAGCTTATGAAAAATCTAGGAGTGAAAGATAAACCAGCGCTTATACTGAGGAAAGGATGCTCGCCGTGACATCGCTGTGTGATCGAAACAATAAACGGAATAGTGTGCGGAAATGATTAAAGTCGACTGTAACTCGATGTAAAAAAGGGTTTGACCGATATGGGTATTTGAAGGCAGATATTCATACCGATGTGTTCTGATTGAAACTGCAGAGAGCTGAAATTTTATCACACACTTTTTTTGCCCAAAGCATTCAACTGTTGATTTGGGGATTGATCGTGACTGAGTGTCACGATTCTGCAGTGAAAGAGAGAGAGAGAGAGAGAGAAGAGACTTCTCCAGAAGCCATCTGTCTTTGTTTGAGAGAATATGACTGCTGTCAGATCGCTGTGATAGAAACGTAAACAAACAGGAGGATCACAGCCCCTTATCTCCCCTCATTTCTCCTCCCCAGCACAAGACAAACACCAGCAGTCCTGCCATGTCGACTGGGTGTGTGTACGTGTGTGTGTGTGTGTGAGTGTGTGTGTGTGTGTGGGCGGGCGGGGGGGGGGGGGGAGATGCATGCATTTGAGTGAGTTAGTGAGTGAGTGAGTGAATGAGAGAGAGAGAGAGAGAGTGAGTGAGGGTGACAGGGAGCGAGTGAGAGAGTGAACAAATATAACCCATCCCACATGGACCAATTTGAAAAGAGGGTAGCGGAGCAAGTTCGGTGGTACCGGCATCTCTAGAACCCGTCTTTTTGTTTGTTTGTTTGTTTATTGTTATGCACAAATTGCAGAAGGAGTAAACCATCTGAAATACTTGAACATAAGGGTTTACATACAGGTTAAAAAGTACATTGTTCAACTAGGTTAGATATACAATTAAAAGACATAAAACCATTGATTGAGTAAGAATATAAAACAGCATTAGCAGGTACTGACTTTCAGCTTCAGGACTTGCTGATGTATTTAGTCACTGTGCACATTTGTTCATAAAACTAGCTTTAAAACAGTAAAACATTCATCCTTTAACTATTACAAAAACATGTAACCCAACCGAATTCACAGAAATTCTGCAAACCGATGCTGAAAGATGCACCTGAAAGTGGAGAAAAACCTTAGGGGCAGATTTGTTAAAACAAAGAAAAAGCTATAGCTAAAAGAAAAGCAGTAAAATGCCCTGCACACCTATCTGCAATCATAGGACACAATACTGTAAATAACTGGTGTGTGTGTACAAGACGCAGACGGGAGATCCTGTAAATCAAGTGCAAGCGAGAGAGAGAGAGAGAGAGAGAGAGAGAGTGGGTAATTCAGTAAATGAGTGTGTGACTGAGTGAGAGAAAGGTCGAGTGAGTGACTAACTGAATGAGAGAGAGAGAGAGAGAGAGAGAGCAGCTTGTCAGTGTCCCCATGGTAATATCAGTGTTTTCTTTTGTGCTTTTATGTTACTCAAGGTAAAACTCAAGAAAGCCACGGCCTTGTAACGGAGCACCAACAACACACACAACGATATGATGCGTTTGACTAATGGAAGACCCTGTACATGTCAGGCTTTACTGTGTGTGAATGTGTGTGTGTGTGTGTGTGTGTGTGTGTGTGTGTGTGTGCATGCATGTAAGCACCTGAGTGTGTGTGTGTGTGTGTGTGTCTGTCTGTATAAAAAGTCAAATATAATGAGGCCTCACTCAGCCTCAGGTCTGCTCACTCACTGTAGAAGCACACAGACAGACGTTCTCATCTGCAATTCAAATGAGCAATTCACTGATTAGTTAACAGAGCCAAAAGGTCTTAATACAGTCAACTAATGACTGAAATGCAATTTCCATTTAATCAATGTTTTTATTTATAATGAGCGATATGAAATTCTGCAGCAAAGCAAGAGGACAGCTGGAAAGTTTGTACACACACACTTGCACACAGTCTCATAAGCGCACACACACACACAAACACACACACACACAAATTTAGCTCTGAATCCGAGATAATTGGCAAGATATGGGGGGAAAAAAACGTCTTTTGCTGCTGAACCTAATTAGGGAGAAAACATTTTCGTAGCTGCCAAACAACAGCAGACAAACCAAAGGTGCCCTATAAGGAATCTGTGGCTTCATTATAATATGTGACAACATGGAGTTCATCTGTCGCCACGGAAGAGGAGGAACCATGACAACCTTGACAGTCAAAGATCGGGAGCGCTAATGTAGAACTGCTTTTACAGATGAAAACTTGTAATTGTGCTCAGAGCGGAGAGAGGCAGTATTCCAGGAACGAGGCTACAAAGCGCGCCGAGTGAGCCGAGATCAATACGGCGACGCTTGCTTGTGTGTGGAAGAGGGTTTCGGAGGAGTTTTGACAAAGCGCCGGAGGTCAAAGGTCACGCAGTCGGAATTGATCGCGAACAGTCAAGACGTCATCAGACAGGCTGCGTTGCTAAATCAATGATTTCTAGAGGAGTATTCCACGTAATGATGAAGCTCAACGGTAACTGCCATGGAAATGTGATTTATATAGAGGAGGTTTTGCTTATCAGAGCCCACACATATTGTAAATATTGTAAAATGTGAAAAGCCCCCACACCTTTTCCAACCTTTGGCTAGGTGTGGCAGGAGCCGTCTGTGTGTGTGTGGAAGAAAGAGGTGGAAGAAAACGACAGACCTTCACTCCCCGAGTTAATCAGCTGGCTCAGTGTGCTTTGTTTCAGTAGTGGGAGGTGTGTAAATGGGGGACTCAAATGTCAACTTCATTACAGGAGTGGAGGAAGCCTAAGTGGTTCTCCGCCGTGTCGTCGAGGCCCGAGAGTCTGCAGGGTTTCATTCCAACCAAACTCTGCAGCAGCCGAGTTCACCGATTTGCACACCTTCAACCCAATGTGATGAGAAGTCGTGAAATGAGCAGAAACTCTGAAACGCATGAGTGGCGTGTGGACGCGAATTACGTGAAAATTATGTTCCTCCACCACAAACTGGATTCTGTGACAATAACACAAACTGGACACAGCATTTTCAGGGGAGCGTATCTATGTTCCCAGGGTCCTATGTTCCCCAGATTTATATGGCACATAATGGGAACATGAGAAAGGGTCCTATGTTCCCCGGGTCCTATGTTCCCCAGTTCTACATATGTGCTCTCCCAGGGTTCTATGTTCCCAGGGTCCTATGTTTAACCCTAACCCTAACCAACCATATTAAGTAAATACAGAGCTAGGGAACATCTTTTTCAGGTTCCTATTATGTGCTATATAGAGCTGGGGAACATAGGACCCTGGTAACATAGGACCTTGGTAACATAGGACCCTGGGAACATAGGACGCTGGTAACATAAGACCTTGGGAACATAGGACCCTGGGAGAGCACATACGTAGAACTGGGGAACATAGGACCCTGGGAACATAGGACCCTGGGAGAGCACATACGTAGAACTGGGGAACATAGGACCCTTTGTCATGTTCCCATAATGTGCCATATAAATCTGGGGAACAAATAAATCTGGGGAACCCTGGGAACATAGTAATGTAACGAGTCGTATTCAGTTCACGTATTTGTCTGAGATCAGGTTGCTTCTACCAGAGAGGAGAAAATAACCAGCTGTTGTTGGAATGAAACCTGCAGACTTTTATGTTGCATTCATGTCATATTGGATTTACTGTAAATACAAGCTGCCAAACTGCGAAAAAAACTTTCACGTCAGCCTCCTAGTGGTAATTACAGGTAGGACATGGGCATTTTTTTGGGTCCGATATCTCCCAGTTGACATCATGAATTGTGGAAGGTAATAAAAATCCAAATTATCAGTTATCAAACTTATTACAATCAGTTCTACTTACCAATGAATGAAATCCTAAGGTGAATAACAAATCCAAGAACGCCAACCTGATGCTTGTGTCCCTGTGGAGAACGATCTTCCCAAGTTTTCTTGGAGAGAACAAACTTCTGAAAGATGTGAGAACAGAAAACATCTCTACAGTCTGAGATGGGCTGTGTGTTTGACATCGCACGATCAATTAAGACGCACAGCTGTTAATTTTTCCCAGCTGTTTCTACTGACTCCGTACTACAGACTGTCGTGCTGTTTAGACACAACAGTCTGTTGCTGTTTGTGATGAGGCTTCTCATTCCTTCTCTTAAGTCACAAGCAAAGTCACTACCAAATGCATCCTGGGTTGGTAAGCAAACTTCTGGGATCTTTTCTGTTCTCTGTCCTCGGTATGGTCCTTGGTTTTGAAATCGCACTTCGGCCATTAGATATTTATGGAAGCCCATTTCCGCCAGTGTGATGAAAAAAACAGTCCTGTAAGTCACTATAATGAGAAACTTTCTTAAGATAATGAGTTAGTATCTCAAAATAATGCCTTAGTATCTCAAAATAATGAGTTAGTATCTCAAAATAATGAGAAACTTTCTCAAAATAATGACTTAGTATTTCAAAATAATGAGAAACTTTCTCAAAATAATGACTTAGTATTTCAAAATAATGAGAAACTTTCTCAAAATAATGACTTAGTATCTCTGAGATACTAAGTCATTATTCTGAGATACTAAGTCATTATTTTGAGATACTAACTCATTATTTTGAGATACAAAGTCATTATTTTGAGAAAGTTTCTCATTATTTTGAGATACAAAGTCATTATTTTGAGAAAGCTTCTCATTATGACTTACAGGATCTTTTTTTTTTTCATCACACTGGCGGAAATGGGCTTCCATAGATTTTACATCATCATGGAGGAAACAAAACACTTTCAACCAGAGAAAAGGAACTAATCTCTGAAACCAGCTGCTGAGGTGTGTTTAGTTGGAGTGAAAACCTGCAGACTCTTGGGTTTCGATGGCACATGATTGAGAACTTGATTAGTAGAAGACGTGCTCTCTCAAGGGACTTGCTTCTGTAGCCAACTTTTTCTTGGTGCAGGATCCCAAGGAATTCCACAAAAACTCAAAAAGCACGGACCGCACTCAAGACAATTCAGCTGAAGTGTTCATTTTACATATTCAAGATGAGTACACAAGAAACAGCCAGACATTTTGGCTCTGCTGCCTTCTTCAGTGGCTGTGTCTCAAACAAACACATCCAGGACCAGAGAATAAATGCCATCAGCATACACCAGCTGTCACCAATTAACTTCAGTTAACATCTAACATGATTGAGAACCACCGGGTTAGAGAAGTGTGTTTGCCACTAGAAGGTCGGCAGGTTACCAGCAAATGTTGGCAGAGTCTGTGTGGGGAAATCAGACAAGAAACATTCTCACCTCCATCAACAGATCACACTGAAAACCTTAAGCAAGGCATTTAACCCTCAGTTTGCTCCAGTAGAGCTGCTCAGTAGAAAAACAGTAGAAGACTGTGGTTGTACTGGGCAGCTCCCAGTGTGAATGTGTGGGTCTGAATGAATGTGAAGCAGGGCGAAGCTGAAAAAGAGCTTTACCTGGATGAATAAAGGTTGAAAATAATAAAAGTCTTTGTATTCGAATATAACTCTAAAACTATAGTCTTTGCATTCAGATGAAAGCATTTGACAGGATGGCAATGTGTAGGAGGAAGTTCAGCGTCAACTCAAACAAGCACAACATTTTCACAAAATATTATGGCACAGTAAAAAATTGTATATTAAAACAGCTTTGGAAACTGATATGAGAAAGGTATTTAGGTCCTGGTTTCACAAAATGGATGTTGTCTCACCTTTCATTCTGGTTCTGTATTTACACTGGTTTTCAACACTGGAGCAGACGGCCGCATCGACATCTATTCAACATCAAAATGTTTGCTTTATCTGCTTACATGAGACAGGAGTAGTGTGTGTGTGTGTGTGTGTGTGTGTGTGTGTCCCGAGTAGTCCCACTGAGATCAGGGATCTTCTTTTTTTTTTTTTTTTACAAGGGAGACCTTTTCAAGAAAGCAGCGGCACATTTACTTACAGACAGCACAAACACAAACACATTTCATGATGAGCAACAGACAATTCAAGAGGAAAAGAAGAGGAAAAGAAAAAGAGAGAGGGAAGAGAATTTAGAACAGGACGATATACGGCTAAATTATTCAAGCGTTTCCACAAGCCTATATGGAGCAAACACACTGCGTGGGGCTACTTGTCAAATTCAGGTGCAGCAGCGAGCTTCGAGTTCACTGTGCTTTATCGATGCGTACTGTGAAACTGAGCAATGACAAAAGCACATTAGTGATAAGAGCAGAGGAGGAATCGTCCTCAAAATGAAGATTAATGACACAAAGGATTGCTGCTGGAGATGTACATGCGCTTGATGGAGTGGCTTTTGGCGGTGTGTGTGTGTGTGTCCGGGCCGCTCTGCCTACTTAAAATTCAACGTCAAACGCCGCTGCTATTGGCCCATAATTACAACATCAGTCATTATTGATCATTGTCACTTTAATAAACAGCTCTCAACATTTTGAGGAATTTGCCCGAGATAAAAACGGCAGGCAACAAAAGCCGGCCTCCCCGCGTTTATCTTGAGGACATGAACGGTGAGCAGAGAACAGGCCAAAACAAGGAATTATGGGATTCGGAGAGAGAGAGAGAGAGAGAGAGAGAGAGCTCCGGGATCAACATCCAAACGGTTGTTTTAGAAAAGGGAGAGAGCGCGATGCTGGCTCGGCCTCAAGATACCGCTTCAAGGATACACTGTTTTTGTTTGGATTGTTTTGTTGGCGCGCATGTGTGAAATAGCCGGGGGGGGGAAATGTCAGTGTCGCTCCATTATGTTTCAAGGCAAAACACTGAAGAATATGAATTCCTGTCTGAAATATGCAGTGTGTGTGTGTGTGTGTGTGTGTGTGTGTGCGTGTGTGTGCTTGTCTGTAAGTGCCTGCACTCATGTTTGGGATATGTATGTAAGGGCAAGGATGTGTGTATATACTGCATGTGTGTGTCTGTATTTTAGTGTGTGTGTGTGTGTGTGTGTGTCTCCAATCTTTTCTTTTGTTTGACTGCTGTCAGTAGTTATCTCAAAATGTAACAGAAAAAATCATACAAGCATGATGTGACAGAGTGTCTAAATATACATCACCTGTTATTTACTGTGAAACTCAACTCTTGTTAGCACTTTTATTATACGGTATGACCCGTAGATTAATAGATACTACACATAGGTTTATTTTTGGAACTATTTCACCTTAGCAACCACATATTCATCTGCTGCACAGTGATTTTTTTGCTGTACACAGTCTCCCATCATCCACCACCTTCACTTACTATGGAAACAGGGAAAGTAGTCCCTGCTAGTTCAAAGCAGCTACATTATAATTTGTATCATAATATGTGTAAATTTTGCCAGTCTCCGATATATAACTGACAGATTTAGCCACATATCATTTAAAATCACTTACTATTTAGCTTTAGAGCTAAATAGAGAGTAGAGTTCTTTTTCTTATTTTTTTGAGATAATGCTAGTCGCCTATCACTCAACATTGTGTAAGCTGAAGTGTTAGGATGACGCCTACTATCACTCAACATAGTCTATGCTAAAGTGTTAGCATGACGCCTACTATCAATCAACATAGTGTATGCTAAAGTGTTAGCATGACACCTATGTACTATCAATCAACATAGTGTATGCTATATACATGTATACATTGTATTTATTTATTCATTTTACTTATTATTTTAGAACCTGTGTTGTTGGCTGTGGATGTTTGTTTGCTGAGGTTGTTTTGTGTTGTTTCTGTTTTGTTTCCCTGTGTCTTTTAATTGCACTGATCATGAGTAGTGCTCCTAATTTCGTTGTGTTCTGTACAATGATAATAAAGGCTTTCTATTCTATTCTATTCTTTTCTATTCTATTCTATTCTATTCTATTCTAAAGTGTCGCATGGAACACTGGAGCGAATGATCTACCAGGGACACATGGATGATTTTGGTCTTAATGTTCTCATCATGTAATGGGTTATTTGACCAAGAGGCCAACCTCCCAAAACCTTGTGTATTCCTTGAACTGTACTTGGCAAACACAGTAAAATAATCTTGATTCTGATAAAAAAATAATCCTGATTCTGAAAAACCAGCAACTGTCATGTGTTCTCCAACTTGAAGAAAGCTAAGTATGGTAGCAAATGGCAAGTGAAGAATGAATGGAAATAAATTATTGCTAGCTCACAGCATGAACGAGCCAATACATTTCAAAGAACGGCATCATTATCCTCCACAACAAATATAGTAAACATCATCAGTTGTGTTCAGGCACGTTTGAATTATTTCCAACAAGCAAAGTGCTTTGAGGCTTTCACCTTAAAAAATGATTCCCCCCCCCCCTCCATCCCTCCATCCCCTCCCCCGCAGCATCCTTGCTATTCAGTTTGCAGAAATGCATGCATCCTCTTTGAAATGCACAGGCCTTGCTGTGTTTACACACACACACACACTGTTGACAAAAGGTTTTTCTTTTTAGAATGAGATGGTGCTCGAGTTAAATAGCCAAACAGGGAAATGGAGTCTGTGTGTGTGTGTGTCTCTGTGTGTATATGACTGACTGAGTGAATGTGTGCATGCACGTGTTTGTATGTGTGTGTATGTGCACGTGCAAGATTGAGAGTAAGCGTGTAGCCGATTGGAGTTTTTAGTTTTAAAGACATTTCTCAAAAGCAGAAATAATGTCTTTAATTGAGTTCAACTTCAACGGGCGGAGCCAAAGAACCACAGTTTTTAGGAGCGCAAGTTAGCTAACTGGCAAACTTTAATGGTCAAAATATAATATATGACTTATTTTTTTCATTCATTCATGACAATGACATTCATGATGTTGGAAGGTCAGCAGCTAGCTAACTAGCTTACCTAGATAGCTGTACGCTATGGCTAGTTTGAATTTGAAGGTCAGCTAGGCTAACTTAATAACTTAGTATGATAGGCCTACATTGCATTTTTTCAGTTAGTAGCAGAGCCCTAGGCTTCATAATATTAGCTTCCTCCTCTCTTATCTCTTGTCTTTTTCACTGAACTTCAGTCTAATGTTACTTAGCCTGAAAAAACTCAACCAATCAGATTATTTCTGCCTCCAGAGCAGCTCTGCATCTGAGAAATGTTTGTATAGCTAAAACTCCAATCTGCCAGTGTGTGTGCATGTGAGTGTGTGCTTGTGCGTTTGTGTGTGTTGACATTATTATGTCACTATTCTCACAGTCAGATATGGTTGAACAAACAGCTTGTAGCAAAGGGCGAGTTTCAGTCAGATGTTTGTTGACATCTGACACCAGTGGGGATCTAAGGAGCGCCCAGAGTGACATTTAGGTTTCATGACGTTTGTGATTTATGGCCACAGATGACAGCAAACCGCATATCTTCAAAAAGTATGTTTTCAGGAATGAAGGGGAATGAAGTATGCTTACTTTCTCCTGGACGCCCATGAATCTTTAAATTTATTCAACAGGTATCAAGCACCCCAGGGTCATGAAACTCACGCAACATATAAATGACTGTGTAAACTTTCAGATAAGAAAAACAAAATTTCACTTGCATGTTTTTTTCAGTTTAAAGCGATGTGTATACACAGAAGCTTATAATGGCCAGAGGCGCTTCAGAGTTGGATGTACATGGGACTGATGGCAGGGAGCTGTTTTGCCTAAGCAATGATTATATCTGGACAGACGCCAGTTGAAGAGAAAGGTTTTATAGAAAAATGGACAGGCAGTTGAATGACAAAATAAAGGATTTGTGGAATTAATTGGATTGGCAGAACTTCAATAGAGGAATTGCGGGAGATTTGCCATAAATCCGTTGTGAGGAATTTTACTCAGCAAAAACACTGTGACCACTCATAACAAACAACAAAGTTACTGCACAGAATTCTTGTATTAAGGGAAATCAGATTTTATATACACTATTTAGTGTTCATTACTTTTGTATAGTAATGAAAATGATCACTGAAAACTTTCCAAGTGTATATAGGTATTATATACACCATGACATGGTCAAATACTAATATTATAGTAACACTAATATTACTAAGATAAGATGAAATTTTATTGATCCCCATGGGGAAATTAGGTTGTTGCTGCATCAGAAGTAATAGGATTATGCAAAGAAAATGACAAAAAGACAAAAAAAAAAACAGTAAAAGTAAACAATACTACTACTACTTCTACTAGTAATCCTAACATTAATATTTATACTACTACTTCTACTTCTACTACTACTTCTACTGCTACTACTACTAATAATAATAATAATAACAGTGGTGGAAGAAGTATTCAGATCTTTGACTTAAGTAAAAGTCAAAGTAAAAGTCAAATAAATGTAGTGGAGTAAAAAGTACAATATTTCCCTCTGAAATGTAGTGTTCACTAGCAAGGACCACACCATCAACAAGATGCGTTTAAATGATTTATTGAAGGAAGATTGATGAGCATGGTTTCTGGTAGCTGAATGCGTTGTGGGGAGGCTTTGTAGGGAATCCGCCGCGGCACCCGGGCCACGACGGACCCCCAAGGGGGAGGAAGGAGAGGGAGAACAGGAAGAAAGAATAGGGCGGGGGGGAGGGGCGCAGAATACGAGAGCGAAAGGGGAAGAGAGGGTCAGGGTGGTATTTAAGGGATGCCGGAAGAGGCGCGGTTGAGGTGTGGTCCTGCTCCTGAAACTCGCTAGGTAAGCTTCAATTCACTAGCAAGGACCACACCATCAACAAGATGCGTTTAAATGATTTATTGAAGGAAGATTGATGAGCATGGTTTCTGGTAGCTGAATGCGTTGTGGGGAGGCTTTGTAGGGAATCCGCCGCGGCACCCGGGCCACGACGGACCCCCAAAAACCTCCAGTTACTTAAGGAGATAAGATTGAGCGGATATGAGATCTTTGAGATCTGAACGGATGTAGCGGTGATATGTTTGGGAGGACCAACGGCCCATGAGTTGAATGAAGTGTTCTGGGATGCCATTGCGGGAGGCTGAAGTGGTGGCTCCGATCCTGAAGGAGTGTCCGGAGTAGTGAACGGGAGAAATGGTGGACAAGGAGAGTACGAGGCGGAGGTGATGGTGGAACCAAAATCGAGTAGCCACTCGTCTGGATTCGGAGACGAAGAGAGGATCTGAAGATGTTATGCTCTGGGATTTCCGGAACGCCGAGTAGTCTGCGAGGGTCTGGAAGGGATTCAGTGGTGATGGACTTTGAAGTAGAAGACAGGTGTAGGCTGACCGGATTGATTGGTTTTGGTTCGCTTTAGGTGGAATACCATGGTGTCTTCTGAGAAATATGACAAGTCTGAAATGCAAGCGTGGTGGCGCGGGTCGAAGTGGACGGTTGAGGCGGTGAATTCAGAGCATCTGAAGAAAGCGAGTAGTAATATGGATTCTAGGGTTCGAGCTACGTGGGGAGTGCCGTATCCGGAGCGGATGGTGTGGATGCAGGCTGACAGCAAGTCGGCAGTAAGAAGAAGGCGGTGAGGATTTTGCTGGCTCT
The DNA here is from genome assembly GCF_046629955.1 of Centroberyx affinis. Lineage (NCBI taxonomy): Eukaryota > Metazoa > Chordata > Actinopteri > Beryciformes > Berycidae > Centroberyx > Centroberyx affinis. The sequence goes on from NW_027279912.1 coordinate 125,234, forward strand.
TGACGTAGGAGTCCTTTGAGGAGCTAAGTTATCTGAGGATGGCTGGAGGCTAGGCTCGGACTGCCGGTTATGAGTTTGGAGAAGAAGCTGATGCCGCTAAGATAAACTTTGATGGTGTGTGTTTTGATGGCCATCACGGAATGGGAATAGGTAATGAAACTAGTCAGGGTGACGAGATCGAACGATGGGAAGGTTATGTTATGCTGGACGTGAAAGTGACGGAAACTTTCCAAGCTGTCCAGTAGGATGATAGGGTTGTGGGTGATAGGCTGTTGATGATGGAGTTCTGGGATTCGACGATCAGGGGTATTAGGGCAGGATTTACGAGTTGAAAGTCGATGGCGTTGGAGTGGCCGGGAACATCGGCTGCGCTGAGAATATATTGGTGTGTAACGGAGTGCCGGACGAGGCGGTGCATGAACGGCATGATGGATGGAGAGTTGGAGCATCCTTTGTTGATTATGTCAACGACTACGAGGTTGTCTGAGTAAATAAGGAAGGCCTTGCGGGACCATTCGTGACCCCACGGAATGGCGGTGGCTATTATGGGGTAGATTTCGAAGAGAGCAGAGGAAGCGACCTGGCATTCGTTTGCGAGCTCCGGGACCATTCTGCTGCGAACCATCTTCCGTTGTAGAAACCCCCAAAACCGGCATCTGTGTACAGATTGATGTCATGCGGGTGCGTCAGATGGTCATCATAAGAGAAGGTGATCCCGTTTCAGTTGGCGAGGAGGTTGAGCCACGGACGGAGTTTGGCGCGGCTTGGACTGTCCCGGGAGATGGAGGTCAAGAGAGACGGGGCGGAAGAAATGATGGATAGCAGGTGAGAGATAAAGGCCTGCCCTTGTGGAATGATGCGAAGGGCGAAGTTGGGATGGCCTAGGAGGGAGAGACGTTGGCGTTTGGAGCAGCACGGGGCGAGCAGGAAATTGGAGATCAGAAGGCTGATTCGATTGAGCTTTTTTCGACTGGGAGAGAAGCCTGAAACAGAATTGTGTCAAGAGCGATTCCGAGGAACTCAAGGGATGTGGAGGGGCCCTCCATTCTCTGCAGACAGGGGAACCCCGAGGTCGGATAAAACCAGAGTGAGTATAAAGTCAGAGTGACCAGGCCGGAAGAAGGTGGCGATGAGGAAGGGGAAATGCACGTAAGGCACGTATGGGCTGCACGGCAGCGAAGATGCGACAGTAAGTTTCGGTGTCGAGAACGCCCCAGTATGTGGCCTCGTTGAATTGCAGAAGGCGGGCGGTGGCTTCGGAGGCGAAGTGGGTGTGATATTGGTAGAAACCGTTGCCTCCAAAACGGAGGGCCAGATTAAGGACGGTGGCCATGTAGTCGTACAGTTCCTGGCGGCAGGTGGGAAATTGTGAACAAAGAACGTCTCTGTAGAGAGAGAAGGCGTAGGCGAACTCGGCGGGTGTAAGCTCTCTGGAACGGGTGGGTGTTCCCTCTTTCGGGTGGAGAAGGGTGCCTTCATGTCCTTCGAGGAATCTATCGATGGGTGGTTGGTGGAGGGAAGGCATGAGAAGGAGTGCAAGGTCTATGTAATTACCATCAATGATTTGTTTACATAGAATAGCGGGAACCGGAGAAGGACGGGAGGCGAAGGTATAAGGAGGACGAATGGGAGGATTAGCCATAGGCAAGGTGAAGTTGACGGTTGCCTGCTGGGCTGGAATGGTTTGAGAGAGGAGACCGGAGTTAGGTGCAGCAGGAACTTGCTGCAGCGAGAGCTGTGGAGGAAGCTGGGTGCCGGCATCCCGGTGCCGGAAGCCCCGGCTAGAGCGAGCTGCTGCGGTTGCTGGAAGCGGGCGGCGGGAGGCGCCGGCATCCCGGTGCCGGAAGCCCCGGCTAGAGCGAGCTGCTGCGGTTGCTGGAAGCGGGCGGCGGGAGGCGCCGGCATCCCGGTGCCGGAAGCCCCGGCTAGAGCGAGCTGCTGCGGTTGCTGGAAGCAGGCGGCAGAGGGCGCCGGCATCCCGGTGCCGGAAGCCCCAGCTAGCGCGAGCTGCAAATGCTGGAACTGGATGTGTCATTTGCCCTGGATGGTGTAGGCTGTCGGTCCTGGTGATGAGAACCTAGATGGGAGGTGGAGGGTCCTGGAACTCCAGTGTCGGGCGCTCCAACTGACGTGGCTGATTGTGCAAGATATTGACGGGAGGTGGTTGCTGAAACCCTGGTGTTATGTGGTCTGGCTGGTGATCCAATTTGTTGCTTTTGTTGCCGCATTTTTTGCTGCCTTTGAGCTGGAAGGCTGATGTCGCGACGTGTCGTTGGGGTGCGCGTGATGACGTCATCCGGAAGAGTGCTGTGACGGAGCAGGGTAGGGGAAAGGTAAAGAGTGGAGCTGGCATCCCGGTGCCAGTGGCGTTCGCTGAGGGAGGAAGCTGTTGAGAGGAGAGAGGAAGGGTTGAGTGAGGACCTGGCATCCCGGTGCCGGAGGCGTTCATTGAGGGAGGAAGCTGCTGAGATGGGGGGAAAAATAGGGTGAGCAACTGGCAACCCGGTGCTGTTCGTTGAGGGAGGAAGCTGCTGAGATGGGGGGAAAAATAGGGTGAGCAACTGGCAACCCGGTGCTGTTCGTTGAGGGAGGAAGCTGCTGAGATGGGGGGAAAAATAGGGTGAGCAACTGGCAACCCGGTGCCGTTCGTTGAGGGAGGAAGCTGCTGAGATGGGGGGAAAAATAGGGTGAGCAACTGGCAACCCGGTGCCGTTCGTTGAGGGAGGAAGCTGCTGAGATGGGGGGAGAATAGGGAGAGCAACTGGCAACCCGGTGCCGTTCGTTGAGGGAGGAAGCTGCTGAGAAGGGGGGAAAAAGGGTGAGCAACTGGCAACCCGGTGCCAGTGGCATTGACTGGAGGCAGGCGCTGCTATAGGAGGCTGGGAATAGTAGGGTGAGAAGCTGATATCCTGGAGCTGTAGCAGTGATTCCCCGGGTTCCCCGGTTTTGTGGAGCGTAGTGCTGGTGCGTGATGACGTCGCGTCTTGCGCCGCTGCTGGTGACGCTACTCGGAAGAAGACGGTTTTGTGTGTGTTTGGTGGATCGAGTATGGCGGGAAGCTGTAAAACGTTCGAATGACTTTGCTTTGTTATCGGAGCGGTGGAATTCCTCTATCCTTTAACTCTCTCTGGAGTCGAACCACTGTCCACTCGGAATCGTTGACGGCAGTGAATCGTCGGGGGACCTCGCCGGGGCGTGAGAGCGCCGGCTTCGAAGCGAAGCGGAGCCGGACCTGCATTCGGAGAATCTCGCCTGTGTCTCGTACTAGCTGGGGAACGTGTCGGGGTTGAGGATGCGTGGCGGGGGCTTGTTGCTCTCTCGCTACGCCGGAGGGCTCTTCCTCGGATGGATGGAGTTCTGGGATTGTAGCTTCTGGGTGGAGGAGACCGGATTTTTGAGCGATGGTGTGGTCGACTCTCTGGAGTGTTGCCGACATCCATTGAGGTTGCTGGGGTCTAGGGTGCAACCAGGAGGTTTTCGGCATCGGTTGCTGGGTGTTGAGGTGAATCTTCCGACTGAAAGGCCTGAGCGGAACGGACGGAACCGCACGGAGCCGGGAAGGAGAGGTCGTCGTCGGACGGGCTGAGGCACGGGTGATCCATCGGGCGGGACCCCCGGATAGGTGAGTAAAGTCTGGTTTACTTTTCGATGCTGGTCTATGCCTAGCTTGGCTTGGTGTGGCAGTATGCGAGCTGTCAAACGTTCCGCACGTGAATGAGAACGAAGCGCAGAATACGAGAGCGAAAGGGGAAGAGAGGGTCAGGGTGGTATTTAAGGGATGCCGGAAGAGGCGCGGTTGAGGTGTGGTCCTGCTCCTGAAACTCGCTAGGTAAGCTTCAAGAGTAGAAGTATAAAGTAGCATGAAATGGAAATACTCAAGCAAAGTACAAGTACCTCTAAATTGTACTTAAGTACAGTACTTGAGTAAATGCACTTAGTTACATTCCACCACTGAATAATAATAATCACACCCACAACTAGCACTCTTCATAGAAAAGATCCAAGTTGCTGTGAACTAAACGTGTTAAATAATCAGGCTTAAGAAAGCTGTCATCACCTCTGAGCAAAACCACATATCAAATTCAATGCAAACTGATTTGAAATGTTATTTTTCTCTGACCCGGCCAGCCACAGCTGCACAGGTAGCAGGCTATTCTGCATTCCTCCCGCTTTGTTTGGGTCCCGCTCTGCCCGGAGGCCCACACCCCCTGGATAAACTCCTCATGGTATTCTGGCAGATATCGCCTCTCGCCTCTTGCATAACACCCTTCTTCTCCTCTCCGCCTCTCCCTTTCAGCCGCTCTCTCCCTCACATCGCCGTGATTCATCGCCCGGGCCTCCTTGATCCCTATCGCAAATAGGCCCTTATCAGTCAAGAACCCCCCCCCCCCCCCCCCCCCCTCTTGAGAAATCCATCCTTTTTTCATCCGCGCCACTCGCTCGTAAAGGAATTCCAATAAGGCGGCGTAAATCAAGTCTAACGCGGCCCTCGTTCTCGAGGCTCCGGCAGACAGAATCAACACGAGCCTGGCGGTGGGGCAGAAAGCGGGGACCGCGAGGAGAAGTGGCGCTCGTAAAAGGAGTTATTTGATTTGGCTGGCTAGGCACAACCAGCGCAGTTATGTTCAACATTCTTTAGCTAATGGTCCATGTTACAGCTAGTCCACGCTCGAGGGGGTTAGGAGGGAGCAGATCAAAAAAATGGGCTGCACTCCACTTTGAAAACGGCCTCATTCCGCCGCATCAACCTGTGTACTGACCTATGGAAACATATTACACAGTGAGCACACAATAACACAGAGCCAGTGCATGAAAAGTGATAAGATGTGATAAGAATTTTGGCCAGTGGGCAACTGGTTGTACTGGCACAACACACACGCACACACACACACACACACACACACACAGACAGAGAGTTCACAGAGTGCTTACAGTACTTTTCCACAGGTAAATACACTCAAAAGTCAAAGTAAAGTCTTTACCTGAGAATGTACTTTTTGGTTACATATACACTACCAGTCAAAAGTTTGGACACACCGCATTTGTCTTTATTTTTACTATTTTCCACATTTTAGAATAACAGTAACGACATCAAAACTATGAAATAACACAAATGGAATTATGCAGTGACTTAAAAAAAAGTGTTAAATCAAAACTATCTTATATTTTAGATTCTTTAAAACTAGCCGCTTTGCCTTGATGGAAAGGCAAAAGGCTTTGGAAAGAAATTCATTCATAGGCATCAACTTCATTATTTATATTTGTCTAAGAAACTATATAATTTCAAGCATTTAAGCAGAAGCCTTTAGATCAAAATGGCTTAAAGAGGATGAAAAACATTAGTAGAGTCAATCAGGTGTGTCCATGCTTTTGACTGGTAGTGTCCACACTCCTGGCTCCATCTTGACGTTAACTCAAGAAGTGACTTTCTTTCTTGTCTTACTTTAATTTGTCTCAATTTAATTCCGACCAAACACTCCAGCAGCTGATTTCACTGATTTGCACACCAGACAGGAGGAACTAATCAGCGAAATCAGCTGCTGGAGTGTTTGATTCGAACTGAAAACCTGCAGCCTCTTGAACCCCGATGCCCTCAAACACAACCGGCATATGTCTCTCTCTATATTGCATAAGAGTACGTCTGCCAACCATAATCTGACTTGTGTCACTTTCAGACATCATCTATTCCTGTAGCAGCACTTTGGCACAGACAGTGTAAGCCAGATTCCCTGTATTCCACACTGACAACCCGAATGTGAGTGTTGGCGGGTGGCCAGGGCCGCTCATTGAGAGCGAGGGCTTGTGAAACACCAAACGCCCCGTGCCTCGCCTCGCTGCTGCTGCTTTACTCACATGTACTCGGCTCACAACTCTCATTCATCATTTGGCAGAGTCTTTCAACACTCGCTTCAGGGGGGGGGGAGAGGGGAGGCAGCAGATGTCAAAATACGGGCCTGTGACACGACAAGAAAAGAAACTCAAAGCACTACACTAAGAGTCGTTTGAAATAATAAACACAATTAGGAAAATACACCTTAGAAACTGCTGTGTGGACTTTGGATTTTAATCACATTTTTTGGATGTCAAACAAGCCCAAAAAAAAAAAGTGAGCAGGCTGCACAGTGGCCTTGACGAGATGTGATGGCTTTATTGGTACGAATATTTATGTCGCCTCCAGCTGCACAATGAAGTCATCACTAAAGATTTTAATTCATTCATTCATTTCATTTTTCATTTCAGCGTGACTTTAAGCTATGGTAATGTGTGGAAAAGGGCATGCATTCTTAACAAAACCCTTCCCAGAATGAATAAAAAATAAATAAATAAAAAAATAATAGCAAATATTATAAAAGTATTGGATGGAAAGAAAGGAAATATTGCGGCCAGAAATATATTGTTGTGCCATAAGAAGTCCAAGTCCAGGCACTCATGTGGGTTTAAAAGTTAAAAAGCCTTTAACTGGAGAGAGCTAAGAGATTAAAGTCACAGTGAAATGAAAAATTACTTTTTTGCCTTTTTGGTTTATTCAAACCATAATACCCATGTACCTATTTGACAATTTATGCCAAAAAAAAAAAGACATGAAACAAACAGACAAAATGAATGCTCTTATCTCATTACTTTTACTTCCTGGAAAATGGCAAATCTTTAGTGGTGCCTTCATTGTGCACCAGGAGGCATAAATACAAATTCCAACCAATAAAACATCACAGATTTTTGAACAATCCTCTACTCCCATCAAATAAAACTGCCTTTCTCTCCATAGTTGATCTCCCATTGTTTTACACTTTTGAATGATCCATCCCTGCATCAAACAGGAAATACAGTATGAGATTGAGGAGGCAAGATGCTCTCAAACTGCAGTTTCATTGTGACTTCAGAAAACACCTTTTCCTAATTGCTTTCTGTCTTTCCAGTAAAACTCCCGACCTCTAAGAAGACCTGCGGTGGTTTGGGGGACACCTGAAGCTCTTCTGCCGTCTTTCCTCTCATCATAAAGGGACAGTTGACTAGTCTGCGACACGACAAGCGCTCATAAAAGCAAGTCAGTCATCTATGAAAGGTGATATATATCGGTGGTCCCAATGCCAAGCATTTTGGCAGCCTCTTAATGCTTCCAGAAACTATATCGGTACATGGTCAGCAGAGAGAGAGAGAGAGAGAGAGAGAGAGAGAGAGGGAGGGAGGGAGGGAGGAAAGGCTTGTTTTGTTGAGGCTTAAAAGAGAAAAGCCCTGTCATATCGCAACCATGCAGCCAGGAATTGAATGTGATATCCTAATTTTAACTGATGTATCCACAGCACTAGGAGAGACGGAGAGCAGATATGTGGCTGTTGACTCTATTACTGTTGTCAGCATTAAGTCTTTCTTTATGGGAATTAAGAGATGAATGGGGTTTTTAACAGGTTTGAAGAGCCTGAGGGTGAT
>NW_027279913.1:0-77666 GCF_046629955.1 Centroberyx affinis
ACACACACACACACACACACACACACACACTCCAACATGCACGCACACCCACTTACATATGCGCACACACTGGCACGCACAGACTCAGACACATAGACAGCGGCTGTCACTGCGGCAATTCTACTCACCTCTTAAACACTGGCGCGTTCACAATGGAAACTTCAAAGAGCCTAGTTGATAAACTTGAGGGAATTCCTTTAACAAAGGCACCTGTCAAGTCAGTATGTAGGCTAATGATAGAGTACATCCACGGCTCTGCTGGAAGAGCTGAGCATGGCACTTCCTATGCTACACTATTGAACAGCGGTGTTTAGTCAAATGGATTGACAGCAAAGACTGGGTGTACTTTTACTGAGATGTTCACTATTATGGGGCTTTTGTTAACATGTATCCCCCCCCCCCCCCACACACACACACACACAGAGTACACATGCAAGCAAGCAAGCGCTGACACCCGTATTCACACAGCCACTCATATTCACATGCACACACACACTTTCATGCATAACTGAACACAGAGATATGCATGCACGAACGCACACATGCACACACTCTCTTTGGCCCCCACTCTCTCTCACACATGGGCACCTGCATACACACACACAGACACAGACACACAGGCACAGACACACACAGACACACACATCACTCTGGTATAGCCCTAGCATGGGACTAAGGCTAGCACCTTTGCTGAGCCGCACAACAGTCATATCGTGGGACTTTATTTCAGAGCTCAGAAGTTTTCATCCTGTTCATTTGAGGCTTGGTTACACAGAGAATCCTCAGTTGGCTAAACCTGCAATTCCACTGATGAGCTTCCTGGCTGCATACCCAATACCGAGGTGATTCTGGGGAATTGTGTGTGGGTGTGTGTTTATGTGTGTGTTTGTGTGCATGCGTGTGGGCGTGCTCGTCAACAAATCGGCGAACAAAGCTGCCAGCGCTTGCTTCTCTAGCTCCCATTCCCACAACAAAACCATGGCAATTTGGGGCTAATTTGACCCTCCTGCTTGTCTGCCTGTGAAAAGGCCTGCCATTGGTATGCACAGCATGGTGCGTCCTCAACAATAATGCGGGGATAAAATCAATGGTGCTGCCAGTGAACGGCCCGTGGTTTTTACTGGCTCCACCAATCAGTGACGTTGGGAGGGTGGGTGTGTGTGTGTGTGTGTGTGGCACTCCAACACAGAGGTTTGACAGATCTTCAACAGCTGTGTCGGTGGAGGACCATGTGCGAGTGGGGATGAGCATGTTGACAGGGGTGTCCATTAAAGCTGAGAGTGACACATGAGCGGCAGTAAAGCTGGTCTGTCCCATCGCCGTCATCATCGTCATGTGTTCGCCGCAGCGGAGGGTTCGCCCCCGCATTAATGGATTCCGTTTTGACGGATTCCGCTTGATCACATCTCAGTTGAATCCCCATTAAGATGTCAACGCAGTGGTTAATGTATTTGAGATTTTCCCCCTCGTCCCGCTAAACCGTTATTTATGACACTTATTAGGAAGCGTAACCCGGCCATCAATTAATGTCCTACGGGCATGCTAGGCAATTGGGCCCGCTGGCGTCAGACCAAATGTACTGGAACGTCCATTAATACTGCAATTCACACACAAGTGCTCACATTCAAATCAGCACACTCAGAGACGCGCAAACACACTTCTTAAGGCGAAGGCTCACATGCACTTGTTTTCAAGAAAAGGTGTAATGTATCATGAGCATGAGACAAATTTTCATTGTGCATTAAATGCATCATGAGCGTTAGATACATTTTTAATGTGCTTTTACTGCAGAGGTAAGTACTTTTACTCAAGTACTGTATTTAAGAAAACAACTGAGGTACTTGTACTTTACTCAAGCATTTTCTTCTGGAACTTGTAATTACTAGTTTCCTCAAAAGTTCCAGTTTTTCATATTAACACGTGATTGTCCATAAAAATGTTATCTTTTTAAATGTCAAGCAAGCCAACTGTGAAGCAATCAAAACACGCATGTCCGGACCACTGACTGGATCCACCAGAAGAGCAAAAGGCCTGTAGGTTAAAGGTCAGTTGATGAGATTGCGCGTTGGGGAAATGGCAAAAGTCAGTGAATTTTTCCTCCATGTGGGCTGCACTGCCACTTTGACACCTTATCGCAAGAGAGGTTAATACACTGAGGATGGAAAGCTTTGTAGCGCTACAAGATGATGACATTTTACCCAACATGTGCTTTTACTTTTGATTCTTAAACACATTTAACACTGTATACTTTCAGATTTTACTCTTTCATTATGGTATGCTGATGTGGTGCTAAGTTACAATGGTATTATCTAACATGAACATTTACTTTTGATTCTTAAACACATTTAACACTGTATACTTTCAGATTTTACTCTTTCATTATGGTATGCTGCTGTGGTGCTAAATTACAATGGTATTATCTAACATGAACATTTACTTTTGATTCTTTAGTACATTTAGTAAGCGTTTTATATGTTGCTATGTTTCATCATGGTATCTCAATTTGTACATTTATTATTATTATCATGATTATTATTATAACCTTTATTTAAACAGGGAGGGCCACTGAGAGCAAGCTCTCTTTTAGGACGCCCTGATTGCAGTACATATAAAACAATAAAAGCACACGGAAGTTACAGTATCAACAACAAATCATATATAAGAACAATAAAAACAATATAAAAACAAAGTACATATAAAAACAATAAAAGCACATGAATAAAAACACGAAAGTTACAGTATACAACAGCAGATTAAACAACAAACAGGACAAAGACATCAACATAAGGGACAACATCAATTCAATGAAAACACATGCATTCACACTGCTCTATGTCAGTCAAAAGAGATTTAAATTGATTAAAAGGGATTAGCTTGTCTCATTTTGCAAGTTCCTGCAGGTTGTTCCACTTGTGTGGAGCATAGTATTTAAAAGTCAGTTTCCTAATCTCAGTACGAACATGATGATGTTCGAGGACCAAACAGTCGTGGGACCTAGTGCAGTGTGACAATGATCTATAGTTAAAAAGACATGTGAGATACCAAGGAAGTTTGCCAAGAAGTGCTTTGTAAATGAACAGAATACAGTGCCATTCTCTTCTCATTGCCAACGACTGCCACCCAACTTTCTCATATAGTATACAACGATGCGTTCTAAAGCCATCCCCAATTATGAACCTAAGGGCGGAATGATAGACTGCATCGAGAGGTTTAAGAGTAGAGGCAGGAGAGTGCATATAAATTACATTGCCATAGTCCATAACGGATAAAAAGGTTGACTGTACAATTTGCTTTCTGCCTTATTTCTATAAAAGAATGCCAGTTTTGCTTTTAAAGACTTAGTCGGTTCAATAATATGTTTTTTGAAGCACAGCTTGTCATCAAGCCAGAAACCAAGGTATTTATAGGAGGATACTGTTCCAATTGGTGTCCCATTAAGGGTAGTAATATTCACTTCTGTGGAACTGTTAGTCAATTTTCGAGAAAACAGCATTCATTTTGTTTTATCAGAGTTTAAAACTAATTTGAGATCAATTAAAATTTGCTGTACAGCACAGAAATCAAAATGTTTTGAACCACCTGGGCAACAGAGGGCGCTGTTGTATAGAGAATAGCGTCATCCGCGTAAAGATGAATTGTACTGTTTCTAACATTTTCACCTAATTTGTTTATAAAAATTGTGAATAAAAGTGGTCCTAGAATAGAACCCTGTGGCACACCTTTGTTAACACTCATAAAGCTGGACTGATAGCCACCAGCCACAACAGCTTGTGTTCTACTACTGAGATAATTTGCAAACCAATTGCACGACTTTTCATCAAATCCAATAAATTCCAGGCGTTTCAAAAGAATTTGATGATCGACAGTATCGAAAGCCTTTGATTAATCAATAAAAAAGGCGACACAATCCAGTTTGTTATCTAATGCACTAGTAACATCATTCAAGACTTTCGATGCTGCTGTCACAGTACTATGCCCAGGTCTAAATCCTGATTGATACGATTTTAATATGGAGTGTTGAGATAAGAATGTTCTCACCTGATTGTTTACCAGTTTCTCTAACACTTTAGCTAGACATGAAAGTTTAGAAATTGATCGATAATTATTTAGCTCATTGGACTGACCCCCTTTATGCAAAGGTAGGATGTAGTCTTCCAAAGGTCAGGGATGCTTTCTGTTACCACAGTCAGATTAAAAATATAAGTTAAACATTCAACTAGCAATGGAGCTGCTAATAATAAAAGCCTTGGCTCTAATTGATCAGCCCCAGGGGACTTTTTTGGATCAATAGAACAAAGAGCATTAAACACTTAAATTAAACACAATATTCGAAAAAGGCTTCAATGAAAAGGTCTGAGTGCCTAATTTGTTTGCCCAGCAAGGTGCACTATGAGCAGAGACAGTGGGAGGAAATCCAGTATTTTTAAATAACCTGATGAAATAAAATGTTCATTGAATGCATCACATATTTTCTTTCCAACTGAGATAGTGGTAGAACCTTGAACAATTTCATTGGGTAAGGATGAAGTAGGATTATGTGATAATGATTTAACCGTTTTCCAAAAATTTGCTGGGTTTACTTTCAGATGATTTGGCATTTCGAATAACAGTGAGCACCAGGTAGCACCTTTCATGTAACATTTCAGCAATTTCCAAACAAAACCAAGGATTGTTCCTGTTTTTGACTCTGAATTTCTTAAAAGGTGCAAACTTGTCAGTAATGGAATTAAATGTTTTCATAAAATAATGTAAGCCCAAGTGTGGATCAGGAATTGCCATGGTAAACTCAATATCACTGTAGTACAAATCAAACAAAAATGCTTGTTCAGAAAAGCATTTAAAATTCCTTTTGACAGTGATATGTGGTTTGGATCTTTGTAATTTCGTGTCACGGATGCATGCTGTTGGGCAGTGGTCACTGAAGTCGAGAGGAAAAACACCACTAGATTTATAATATTGAGGTCTATTGGTTAATATAATAACTAGAAGTGTGGCCTTTTCTGCATTTTTTGGATCCGGCCGAGTAGGGGAAGAAATAAGCTGCGTGAGATTGAATTTGTTGCAGAGATTTTTTAGATGATTAGAAGCGTTAGTTAACCAGTTAATGTTCATGTCACCCAGGATAAGAAGTTCTGAATTTTCATAGCTGGATATCAAATCAAATGAAATCTATCTATCTATCAAATCTATCGCACCCGCGGGTGCAGAGGGTGAACGATAAAACCCAATAACTAGTACTTTTCCAGTATTATTTTTCCCCAGACAAACACTTACAGCCAAGAGTTCAAAATATTTCGGCTTAGACACAGAGGTAATGACAGATAAACAACTTTTCACAAAAACGGCAACGCCTCCTCCCTTAGTAGGCCGATCACATCGAAAAACACTATAGTTATCAAGACAAATATCAGCATTTTTAACTTACTTCTAACTTTAACTGTTTGACAACCATGTTTCAGAAAACAGAAAAATGTCATGGTCAGTTTGTTGCGCCCAGACTTTAATATAGTCCATTTTGGATACAATACTACGCACATTCATATGAACAATTCCCATGCCCTTGCCCCGGTGCAAGAAGCTTTGCATGCTAAAATCAATATTCTGAGTTTCCTCCGTATTTGAGTCACAACCTCCAGAGCCGCAAGTGCCACTATTGATAAGCGGAGAACGTAGTAACGGGTTATGTTTTGAATCCGGGTTCATGACCCTTTGATTTGCTTCCCTCTGTGGCAAGCAAACAGTCCGAATTATTTAGTCTGAGTTATTTAAATCAACACTCTTGTGATTAGTCCAGTGATAGTTAAGCCGGCTATCACTCATTACTATTGGAATATTAAAACCAAGGGGAGTGTCATAAAAATGGGTCGGACTCACTGAGCGTCAATTGTAAAAATGTTGAATGGACTTCAAGGTGAGCTCCATGTCAAGTGACAGGAGCCGAGACCCACGCACATTTGGGTGAAGTCTATAATTGTTTAAGAGATCTGGGCGGTTCAGGAAAGCAGCAAAGTTGTCAACAAACGAAATGCCTCGGGATTCACAATATCCCTTTAGCCATATGTGAAGCTGACGAATGCGACTTAACCTGATGTCACCAAGTTGGGGGGAAGGAAGAGGCCCAGATAAGACACATCGGATCTCCAAATCCAGGAGAGTGTCAATAAGGCATATAAAATCGTTCTTCAGCCTCTCGGACTGCTGGAATTTAATACTCCTAAATCCCGCATGTACCAGGACGGTTTTCACCATCAGATGTTTTTCAAGGAGCGACGGGATTTTAGCAGTGACACCCCGCACTTGGGCACCTAGATAACAGTACGTTGCTGCTGTAGGATTCCTGACATCCCTGACCATCGATGAACCCAGAATTAACGTTGTAGTAAGCGATGATGGAGGGGGACGCTTAACTCGATATCTGGGGCCAGGGACTGAGTCAATAGCAGGGACTGGGGCCAGGGACTGGGTCTCCACCAGCAGACGGGTCAGGAACTGGGTCTCCAGCAGCAGATGAGTCAGGGACTGGGTCTCCAACAGCTGCAAATGGGGGTGCGTGCTGGTTCCAAGCCCGGTAATTCTGCTGCTGCTCCGGTGGCCGGTTTTCGCTGGCAGTCCGAGAACTGCTGAACTGGGACTCCCTATGAGGTGGTGGGAGAGCGCAAGGCGAGGCGGTAAAGCACGGGTGCGCTTTAGTTAAGCGAAGCCTCAGATCTGATCCTTCGTCTGGGCGCGCGGCATGGGACCCGGGACGACCCTTCCTGTTTTGCAGTCAGTGAAGGCAGTGAAGGAAAGTCCTCCTCACCCAGAATGCCAAACCTAGTCGTCAGCTCGACCCGTGTTGACGGTGGACACGGAGCACTCTTTCCACTGTTCCCTCGACCAGGCCTGCAAGATCCTCCAGGGCTCCTGCTGTTGTGGGGTCGAGCTGAGTGGGACCTTAGGCCTGGCTCCTAGGCTAGGGTCTTAGGGTCTAAGGGCTGTTTGTGCCACACAAAGAAGAGGGACTGTGGCATTTAACTCCTCCACCAAGGCAGCTGGGCCAAAAGACACTATAGAGTCCAAGTGCTTCTCCTCCTCGCGAATCTTGTATAAAGTGGATATTCTTTCCCGCAGCTCTGTTATCTCAAGACAACGACTTGCACAGTTCTCACAACTGGATTGAGAGGTGAGTGGTGACTTGCTTATATGCTTATAAGCTTATAACCCACAGTGAAAGTTCGACCACACTGTACCGGCGTTCCGGGCGTGTCGACAGACCTCAGACCTCACATCAAGGCCTCTTAGAGTGACCTAATCACCCCATTCAAATTTCCAAGCTTCCTCTCTAAGAGTGATGTGCAATTATCTACAACAGTCACAATCCCAGACAAAATGAGGTTTGGCTATGCAGCAGATGAATCAGGGAGGCGATGCACAACTGTGCCAGTTTCCACTGGTAAGAATCAGCTGTGACTCCTACTCTGCCTTGTAATGATTTTTGCTTGCAAGGCTTGTTTGAAATTTTAAAAACTGTAGTGGAGTGGGAGGTTGTGAGAAATGATTCCTTGTACATCCACTGTCTCACTGTAAATGGAGTTACTTAACCAGCAAGTGTTCTGGAGACCCAAGACCTGTTGTTGTTCTCCATTTGTCTCAGGCAGACAGCGGAATGGAACAAGTTATAGAGGGAACACTGCCATACCTCATGCAAGGCGGGCCATTACTCATTTGCTGTGTGCTGCTGTTATTAGCAAAAGCCTACTGTCAGTAAGATGAAGGACAGGAGTAAACACATGCTGTGTGTTGAGCAAATTGTGTTTGGTGCCTGTGTGTGTGAGAGAGAGAGAGAGAGAGAGAGAGGGAGGAAAGAGAGAGGTTGAGAGGTGTGTGAGTGTAATTACATGTATGTATGTAAATGAAAAAGATAAACACAAAGTGGGTATGTGTGTGTGTGTGCTTGTGTGTTGGCCCATGACCTGTGGGAAGTTTATTGTTTCATGGTGTTGCTGATGTCCCTTCCTTCGCTCACTCTCTCTCTTTCTGTTGTGTGTGTATGTGTGTGTATGTGTGGGCCCATGGCCTGTGGGGCAGGGGGCTCTGTCAGGCCCACGACTGAGTGATGAATGTGTGTGCAGGAAGGGGAACCGGGTGTCAACTGCATTGACTCCTCTTCTCCGCTGCATGCCTGTGTGTGTGTGTGTGTGTGCGTGTGTGAGAGAGAAAGAGAAAGTGATAGCGTGCATATGTGTGTACATTATGTGCATATGTGAGCGTGGAGTGTGTTCGCGTGCAAGTGTGCATATGCGTCCGTGTGCGGATGTATGTATGTGTGTTTTTGCGTGCGTGCGTGTCCGTGTGTGTGTGCTTGTGCATGTGCATGTGTGGGTGCCTGAAAGCACAGGGAGATAATGCTTCTCTCTTTCTCATCTCCCTCATCCTCGCTCATCCTGACACCCCCCATGCCCTCTCCGTCACACTGCTGCCTCTCATCACAAACCTAATCGTCTCACCCCCTCGGCAAGTACGTGCTGCGCGAATTAAAGCGCCTCTGCCCTCCTTTTCCCTTTCTTTTTATTCCTCTTTGTCTTCCTCCTCCTTCTCCTCCTCCTCTTCCACCTCCTCGTAATAATTTTCAGTTTTTGTATGGAATGGGTGTCCGACTTTAAGTGGCCGCAGCGTTTCAATAATGTGTTTACTTATCTCCATTTAGCTATTGAGCTTCTGACATTTTCAATTTATGTTTACAAATTGCAGACATTAACATGTAAATGTGGAGGATGCCTCGCAGGGTTTCCGTATTCATTGAAAAGGGGTCGTGAAACAGGAGCACAAACCAGTAATGGCACAGCTTGTGCCAAAGCATTTGGGTGCGTCAATGGTTGTTGTCTAGGCCTACTCCGCTAGTAATGGGCCTAGATATTCATATGGAAAATTACTCTCAAAATGGGTACAAAGGACTTATTTTATATTCTCATTCACTGATGAATATGTGAAGGGCTTCATTCCAATATGCTATATATACATTTTGAGGAAAAAATAAAATTGTTACCTAAAATTCTCTACTCAGTATTTCAACAGCACACATGTCTGTCCTCAGAAATGGAACTGTTTTATATGCAAATGTCGTAAGACTGTTAAGTTTTTCTATTACAGCAGTAATCATTTTCCAAGAGTACGGGTCACTTTCTTTCTTGCAACAGTGAATTTTTCATTTTGGAATGGGATTTTTCATGTGCGCCAACTGGGCAAGCATTTCCACGCTCATTTTAAATCGCATTTACCCGGTGCTTCATAACTCAATTCTGAACTGCTAAAACAACAACAGACAAAACAGTAAAAGCGGGTTTCTGGCTGTTTTCTCGCATGTGTTGAAACTAAACTCTCTCGCACAGCAGCACCACTCCATCCAGTTGAGTGGGAACACGATATAATGCAAAGAGAAAGCGTGTGTCATGGACCAGCTACCAGCTCCCCTCAGAAGGCTTTTCAATCAAGCAAGAAGCCCTCATTCATTTTCTTCCCCGAGCGACAGTTGGAACCACAATTACATGGACAGAGAGAGCGATTTAATGCTCATAAAAGGGAAAGAAAATGGCAACGTCTATATTCACAAGTTCAAACCGTGTTTAGAGGAAGCGTGGCTCTGTAGACTGTAACAGAGACTGCCTGTGGCTGGGGAGAGGAGTAAGGCAGGAGTAATCTATAACTGAGAGGCTAGTAATGAGAAAGATGTGCCAGCCGTCTGCTCACTGTGATAAGATGAGGAAGTTCCCTCAGGGCCTAAAGCATCTCTGACCCAAACAACAACAAAGACAACAAACGGGTTACTGCCCAAACCATTCCTCTCCTCCTTTTTTCCCCATTCCCATCTATTCCTTCCATTCCTTTCTCTCTCTATCTTTCTGTCTTTCAACCTATCTTTATCTTTCTGTCTCTATCCATCTTTTTTTCCCATCATCTCTTCCCTGCTTTGTTACTGTCTCTCTTCCCTCTCTCTGTCCGTCTCTCCATCTCTCTTTTTCTCTTCAGTCCTTTTTCTGTTGCTACCCCCCCACCCCCACCACCTCTCTCTCTATTCTTCTCCAACTCTCCATTCTCGCCTAAATCCAGCTCTGTACAAAGCCCGCTGCCATGTAATCGGTTTCATCAGCGTTTTTATTAGCTAAAGAAGAATACATGGTAATTAAGGGGAGCGCGGCCAAGCGTGACAGGGAGAGGATTCACCCAGCCGCTGATGTGGAACAAGAAGGAGAGAAAGAAAGAAAGAGAGCGAGAGAGAGAGATATGGGGAGAGAAAGAGAGGAGAGGTGGTGGTGGTGGGGGGGCAAGGAGAGAGAGAATGAAAGAAAGAGAGGAGATGACAGCAGGGAAAGGGCAACTGGGAGAAAGAGAGAAGAGAAAGAGAGAGAGAGATAAGGAAGGTTTGAATGGCGACAGGAAATAAAAGGCTGGAGCGCGAGGGTCACGCCGATTTTGGCCGCGCTCCCCGGTGTTGTGCGGGGAAGAGCACGCCGCCGGAATGGAAATGAGACTAATGTCCTGTTAATGTGGTCCGAGTCACACTGCACCAACACGAGGACCTCGGCTGCCATCATCTGCCTAATCCCCTGTGTCCACTTTAATGGCCCTTTCAGGACAAGTGCACCACGAGGGCGCTATCGCAACGAGGACTCCGCCGTTGTTTCATGCTAGGTCGGTTTTTATGTTCTTCACACCGGGTGAATGATACATGTGCTAATGAAGTAGACAAGAGATGGCCCCAGTTGTTGAGCTCCACCTTGATATCGCCGAGGAGCGCCGGGACTGATCAAATCCTACTCAGACTCTTGCTGCGTTCCTTTTGAAGTGCATCTCCAAATGTGGAACCAGATTTTTAGGGGTCCATACAGCGTGACCGGGGGGAGGGCCAAAGCAAATGCCACGATAAGAGGAGCATCTGCACGCTTTGAAATGTCAATATGAAGAATCACCGGTGTGTTACAGTCCTGTATCACCATTCGGTTACTGCATCCTATCGTCTCATTCCACTGCACCTCCCAAGGTTTGGCTGCCATAAGCGTAGATCTTTAACTACTATTACTTGTGTGTGTGTGAGCGCGTGTCTGTGCACAAATGGGAGGTACTTTTTCTACATGGGATGTTCATTTCACCCACAGAGAGTTGCAGCAGCAGCCAGTGGACCAGAGAGACCCAACTCAGAGTATATTTCCTGAAACATGCCGACCGTTCTGCCGCCAAGCTGTGCTAACATTAATTTTCTGCTGAAACAGCCACTGGCCTGCGAGAGCAAGTTTGCCCAGAGCTGAAATATCAATTATACTGTTCTCCCTGGCAGAGAGTGTGTAGCTTTAATCTTCACACAACCAATCAAAATGTCTTCTGGACCGGACCGAAAGAGGGAATTGTTGGCCATGGTAAAAAGGGCAGCAGTTTCAACCCCTCTAGTTAATATTGACACACAGGGGGGGTGCGGGTATATATCGTTTTGTTTCTATGTTCTTCTCTCTCTCTCTCTTTCCCTCTCTCTCCCTCACACACACCCACTCACCAACATACATAATTATACATATAAAGATGAAAAACACACCAACATGCACACCAATGCACACACACACACATCTTTGTACTTCTATCCTTATGAGGACCATCATTGACTACATTCATTCCCTAACCCTAATCCTAATTGTAACCCAAACACTAAAATAACCTTAACTCTTACCCTAACCATACCCTGATCCTAATTCTAACCCTAAACGTTCTAATCCTAAACTTTCCCCTTGAAGAAGAAGTGAGGACCGGCTGAAATAATCTCACTTCGCAAATGCATACTCACCCTGAAGGTCTAAAACTCAAACTGGTTCTCACAAGGATAGAAAGACAAGAACACACACACACAAAATACCCCCCTGTCTCCACACACACATGATACACTATAACCTCCTCACAATTCCTCTGTCTTCTTCACACAGCGCGGGTCCCCACCGAGCGGCAGCAGCAGCCTTCCTGGCTGGCATGTGAAGACTCTGTAATTTTCCGCCACACTTCCCCTGCTGTTTGCTGGCTCTTTCCTTGGTGCTGTGGAGATAGCGAGCGAGCGAGTGAGCGAGCGAGCGGTGAACAAGACGCGGGCCTCGCCAGCTCTCCTGCCTCCCTGCGATTATTAATGCAGCAGCAGCCAGCGTGGCCGCCAGGTTAAACCAGCAATCAGCGCTCACTAAATAAGATCATTCACAACCTCTTTAAAGGCAGACAGATAGGCGCAGCCGCGGTGAGACACACACACACACACACACACACACACAAACGCATGAATGCACATGAATGGACGAAGGTGCGAGGCACACGCACACACCTGAGATTGCAAAACACACTCCTGTATGCATGCGTGCACACACACACACACACACTCAGGCCAAACAACAATGGAAGATTGAAGTGGTACTGGACAGCTTTAAGGTGTGAGTGTGGGTAGGTGCATGCATATGAAGCAGGGCATTGCTGAAAAAGAGTATGCATCAAATATAATAAGCAGAAATATGAAATATACTAAATAAAATATAGCCTAAAATATAACACATATATAGCATATATATGAAGGTTAAAGGTTGAACAATTAAACATAATTTAAAAAACTATGAAAAAAACACATTCACACACACACACACACACATCAGAGTACATCAGAGAACTGATGCCTTCTCTGACCCTCCATTTGCTGAAACTCCCTGACCATCTGAGTTTTGACCCTTCTCTTCCACTCTATCAGAAGTCATAAGGTCTAATACCCAAAGACACACATACACAGACACACACACACAGACCTGCACACACAAACATACACATATACACACACACAAGCACACACGCATTCACTCATGCAAACAAACAAACACAGACACACAGGCGCACAAACAATTCAATAAATGTTTGCATTGATATGTCCTGCAAGTAATCCAAGGGTTGATGGGATATAAAAAGCATACAGCTTTTCTAATAAATGTCTCCATACCTTCGATATCTCACTCTCTACAAACACACACACACACACACACACATTTATAACCATGACACATTAGATATTGTTTCATTGTTTCATTTCAAATGTGCTGTGTGACTATGCTCCCTCTGAAACTAACTGACTCCTCTGGGGAGGCGGTACTTGTCAGGTGGTGCCTGGTGCGAATGGAAATCAATGGAAAGGGGGTTGAAGTGTAAACAGATTATTAACACTGTGTTCTGGGCCAATTTCATTGTATTACATACCTCTATGATTCCCAATAGATGACCCCAAGCACAATAGATTTTCATGCGTAGGGCTCTGCAGAAATCCATTGGTAATTTCAGCCTGATCAATTATGCGCTCAAGCTGATCACATCCTCAACTCTGCCTGTTTTGATATGCTGGTGTGTGCAACAAAGACTAACGACCTACAAGTAGTGTAGTTATTGTACTTGGCTTGTTTTTTAGAGATACAGTAGAAATGCAATGTATTTTCTGTGCTTTTACTTTGTGCATTTTTGAAACAATTACTGCTACTAAGACTTGACTTTTTTGACGTTTTATTTTTAGACACAAAAGTAATGTGATGAGATCTGACATTTACAGTCACAGTCATTCTGTACCTGCCATATAGTAATTGATGCTATAGCGCAATTGTCACAAAACCATTAATAATCATATAATCATAATGACCCATCAACAATTTTCTCTTGAAAGTGACTGAGTATTTTTTTTACTTAGATATATTTTCTTGATTATTTTGGTGAGCCTCTTTTGCTTGAGTACATTTTCTAGTATTCTTTACACCTCTGGTACACAGAGGAAACAAAGGACTGGAGGAGATGGACAGAAAAAGGAAAAGACAAGTTTAGACAAAGGGAGCAGGACTGGGAAGGTTGCATTCAAAATGTAATCCACTACAAGATTAACTGCTTGAAATTGTAATCAGGAATTTAATCCTAACGGCAATATTCAAACTCAGTAATCTGATTACTTTCAGTTACTTTCTTATACGTTGCCTACAAAATCCATTGTATATCCATAGAGTGTGGAGTTAACTGACTGACTTTAATTTGAATGGCCTCATCATCATTATCACCTATAAACATGATTAAGTGTTATTCAAATCATCCATAATGATTTGTGTGTTTACAAACTCACAATCAAAATGCCTTTTTTCTTTCAAATATTTCTCCATAATCCAACAAGTAATCACCTATTTTTCAAACGTATCTGCAATCTAATAACGGCATTTTTTTCCTTCAGTAACTGATTAACTGTAATGACAAATGAACGAAGTTAGATTTGGGTAATCCTATTACACGTAATATATATGGAGTATATACGTATATTTATACCCCTACCCTGATGTTGTGTAATCAGATGGAAATAGTATGTGTAGAACAGGTGAAGACAAGTGTGGTGATATGTCAGTACTCTTTCCACTTGAGCATCTTGTGTGTAACAAATATGAAGGGATTGAGAGATGGACACAAAAAGAAAAAGAGAAGCATTTAGACGAAGGGCGATGTTGAGTGAAGAGATAGTGTGAGCAGGAGAGGTGGGGGGAAAAAAGGTTGATTGTGTTGAGCCTTCCTCGGTGAGAGAGTGTGTTTTTTCCTGCTCTGAGAGGGGAGAAGAATAGTCTCTGGGCAGATAGATGGGAGGAAAAAGCGCTGCTGTGGCACTGATAAAGTGACTGAGGACCACTACTGCCACACTTGGACAATTCCAGACGCAATCTTCTCCTCTCTTTTCTTCTCTTTCCTCTGCTGCCAACCCCTGTTCTTGCAGGCATAATAATGGCTGTTTCTGCACCCTGCCCCTCTCTCTCTCTCTCTCTCTCTCTCTCTGTGTCTATCTCGCTCTCTTTTTGCCTCGCTCTCCCACCACTCAAACACACACACACACACACACACACACCCTCTTGCAGTGCCTGCCAAAGATGTGGGGAATTGTAGGAGGGGAGCCACTTTTGGAAGTAGTGAAGCCCTGACAAGCTTTCATTAAATGGGCCAAATTAGAGGTTTGTACCACCATCCCTACCCTTACCCCCCCGAAAACCACCACACTCACACACACACATACACACTCCGGCCCTAGCCCGAGCTCCTACCCTCCCTCCCCATCCACATCCACCTCCACCTTGTCCTCCGCCGCCTCCCCAGCCTGCAGCTATCTCAGGTCTGTCAGAAGAGGGTATCTCTGGAAACATGTGAGCGAGAAACTCTTTCTGATCTGCACTTGCACATTATCACTGGGACGTGAAAATGTCTTCGGTCCGTACACCACAAGCTCGGCTAAGGCGGGGGAAAGGGGGGGAAAAAGGCGGAAAAAAAAAGAGAGACGTTAGCACAAAGGTTCACAGTTGACGGCATGCAGATATGCTGACGCCTCTAATAAAATAAGGCCGGCCGGGTGTGCAGAGTTGACATTGCATATAGGTGTACAGCAGGGCATATGCATAGAGAGAGGCTCTGCTTCTGCCAGCAGCCATCACGGCCACGACAGATTAGAAATTGTGTGTGTAAGGATTCACCGCAAATAATGAGAAATGAGTTTTAAATTGTAGCTCAGGCACAGTGAAAAAAATGGGCCCTGTCAATATGTGGTGCATGCGATGCAGAGGGAGGGGGACACAGTGAGAGAGAGAGAGAGTGGGGATGTGAAAGTGAAAGAGAGAGAGATAGAGAGAGCGAGAGCGACAGAGAATGAGGGATCAAGGGATGACTTTGTTTTGGTTTACTGCTTATTACCATCATAATCCTTTGTCCTGTTTTCCACTCTGCAGTCCGGGCACACCTCTCGCCTCGTCTCTGCGTTAGACACTGTGATTGCCTTGTATTTAAGAAGCCTTCTGTGAGCCTCTGTTCCGACAAATGCTTTTCCAATACCAATCACAGCTGAGTGCACCTCATTTGAATCTGTGAAAGGGGTTTTGATTCCATCAGCAGAATGCTCTTCCAAGCGAGGCGCGGACCATTCAATACTGTGGCGACGTGTGAAAGCGTCAGAATATTCTCACCTAGCATATGCATACACTGAAAAAGGGCTCTGGCGAGGGGCTGCCTAGCCTTCTCAAACCGTGTTGTTCATTAATCCCCCTTTTATTCCCGACATAGGGCCTCATTAGCTCTTCTCCTTTATGGCTCACGGAAATTGTAAGCCGTGCTCCATGTGACTTTCAAATGTTTGGTGAAACAACCGCATTCTGCTGATCGTAAGCTTTGATGAGGAGTGAAATGAGGAAGGCAAATTGTCGATTGAGTTTTATTGTTTGAAAGTGTTGTTGGTGCCCCCTGGTCGCTCTCTCTTTCTCCCTTTCTTGTGTTTGCACACACGTGTGCTTGTGTGTTTTAGTGAGCGTGAGTGTGTGCGCTACAGACCAACTGCTGATATCTCCACTGCAGCAGCTTGTTGACCTTCAAACTTATCAGTGCATATCTTTTGTCTAAGCAATTGCCAGCCTTTCGGTCTGTGAGGAGTTTGGATAATGCATCCAAATTAAAATCTTTTGTAAATCCCACTGCTTGATTGCTTGAGAGCCACTGAGAGTTGTTCAACCTTAATGGTGAAGGACTTCCTGATTCCCAAAGTCATTTTCTCTTCATTATTCAGGCATGTATTAGCACTTCTTGTTTTCCACGCAGGGATAATACCCTGCTACTAAACTGGCTCATAAAACACAGTTAGCTTAGGAGGGAAACGGGCCATCCGCATCCTCTCATCTGCCTCATTGTGTCCCTGGTGTTGTGTTCAAATCTAGGTTGGATCCTTTATGTGCATGGGTCAAATTTGATGTAAGCGCCTTCAAAACGCTTATTGTTCTCCTATTATCACCAAATATTGTTGTTGTTGTTTTTACCTCAAAAAGGTATTATTTATAAATACATCATCTAACCATGTTTTTTTGTTTGTTTGTTTTTTTCGTAATTTTGCAGTCAGTACATCACATTCCTCTAACAATATATTGTACTGCATATTTTCAATTAAAAAAATACACAAATGATGAGGACTGGAAGGATATACCTAATGTGTTCTCATTACTGTCTGAAAACATATGGCCATGATTTTGTAAAACTGTAACAAAAGACTTGTCCCGCAGGGATAAAGCTATAAGATAATGTTTATGCTGTAGATTTAGGCAACAACAAGAATTATAATTATGATTAGTTTAGAGTAATGCAGCAGCAACCGCTAACTTAGAATTATGCAAGAAAAACAGTCTGTTAGGCTTTGAGAAAAGATTTGGACAAAGGTTAGACATTTGGTGGTTAGGAAAGCTATTTTGTTATTGCCAAGTGTTTCCTTGACTAGACTACACTCCAAACATGTAGCTCAACAAAGTATCTTTACTGTATATATGTCTATGATATAATATGTCTTATTTATAACCAATATACTAAAACCAGCATGTGTACTTTCAAAAAACGTTTCTGACTTGGGAGTTAACACAATGAAAAGCCAGTGAAACAAAATGAAATGTCGGTGTACTACAATATCCGTTGACTGCATAATATTTCTGTTGTATCACACACAATTTCATGGTTGACTCTAAAAGAGGATTAACACCCAATTTATATACCTTTAAAGGAAACACAGGCAGCTAATGCTGTGGCGTCTAATCCTCCCTGCACTCTGGGCATAGATGTGTTCAGTCTGCTAGTCTGACTCCAAGTGCGGTGGCTGCCCTGGATAGCTGATGACTAAAGTAGTGATTGAGGGAGTGCAAAGGCTAGAGGGAAATCAAGAGTTGTTGTACCCAGCAGCTCAGAGAGGGACTTGACAGTGTCAAAGGCTTATGTACTGTGGGGCTAACAATACTAATGGCACTTCTTTTGCATTATGATAATTGCCAAGACAAAATTGCCACCTAATTTCTCCCTGTTTCTAATTATTGGGCTCTTCAATGCAAGCAGGCAGTGGGAGCAGAACATTGGCAGGCAATTAAACTCCTGCAATTATGGCTCCATTGTAAAGCGCAGCTTTACCGAGGATTTGTAGGGCAGAGAGTGATTGCTCTCCGATGCAATTAAATACAGGATAAATCTGGTGTGGACCTGTGAACAGATCTTTTCAAGTTCACTGCTGTGTTCCCTTACAGCCATTTGCCGGGCACGGAACCTGAGCCAAAAGCGTGTGAAAGAGGTCACTTGCCAAGACAGCCTCACCTACTGAGCCATAGCCACGTGTCTGTCACCGCAGCCCCGCTGGATGCACATACGCACAACCTAACCACTCTCGCGCTCACTGTGCATCCAAAAAAACCAGCCATTTGCATAGAGAGCATTTCCAGGGAAGCATGCTGGGTAGGATTAGTGCTCCTCTTCCTCTAGCGTGTCGGAGTGAGCAGTGACCCGATACGAATGTGTGCGCTATGAAGTTTAGAGCTCGGGACTGTAGGATACAGAGGAGCGTGGCCATCTGGAAACTCACTGACAGGAGGGTGTTTATGAGAGACTGGGGGAAACGGAAAGCCACAACCTGCTTTGTCTCACTCTGTTGTACACAAGCCATTGATCCAAAGCAGTGTTTTTTAAAGACTGGCTTAGGACACAAAGGTGGAATATCAAAATTCATCAATAAATTGGTGTGAAGAAAATTCATATCTAAAGCTGCATATGGTATGTTGTCAAAGCCTCCATAAGTCCCTGCAATGTAAGGTACGCTATAAAATAGGTGTAGATTGGTAGGTAAATAGTGTAAAACAGGGTATGTTTGTCAGATTAGGCAACACAATAACCTGAAAATCAGTCTTGGGTCACAGAAAAACACTTCCCAGATGTGACTCTCCAGAGACAGAAAAAAATTAAAACCTGTTTTAGAGGTACAACATCCATAGAAACAACCTGGCCTCAGTGCTGATCCCCCAAAGTGTTTTGCATGAAGTCCTCCACCTGTCCCCCAGATGTTCCTACAAAGTTTCTTAAAGTGGTATTCAAGTCAGTCAGTGCAAGCATCCTATCTATTATTAATAGCTCTCTGACCACTGGTATTTTTTCGTCTAGTTTTAAACATGCAGTGGTTCAACCCCATCTTAGGAAACAAGCCTGATCTCCAGAAATTTCATGAAATGAGCATGTCTTAAAATGAAAATACGTGCTCGGTGCACGAAAAGTGAGAGAAATACATTTTCCCACCATGAAACTATTAGGTGAAACAGGCAGTAGTCTGACTGATTGCAATAGTGCAGTGGAAAGTTGTGGTCAGGGAGGTGATTTGCCTTCGACTCCGACAACGTGGGTTCAATTCCCAACTCATGCCAAAAAGTGTTTTACTGTGAGTATTTTTTAATGGAAATGTTTTTTATTTAACCTTGACCAAAACCCCAACCATAACCAAATTATTTTAGCCTAATAGAGTTGCCAAATTTACATCTTGGTAAAACCCGACATTGTGTGTGCATGTTCGTGCGTGCATGAATGTGCGTGTATAGAGCTCAAACCTGGGTAACCTAAATTAAATTCAATTTTATCAGTATCATTCAGAAATATTATATGTTCTATGCCTGTTCATTATTACATTCCATATTGAATTCATTGATAACCTTTGGAAATACTCAGCCTATACACTCATCCTCAGGTGGGATGCTTATCAATGCTGTGTAGTTAAATCAAAGTTAGCACAGTAAGCACTGCCAAGAAACTAAGATGAACAAACGTTACTCCAACTAAATATAGTGAGAAAAGAAAATCACAAAAAAGAAGAAAAAATGTGTCATCAAATATGTGATTCTTCTCATGGTGATCTTATTGAACTGTAAGTGTCTTCTGCAAAGCTAAATCCAGAGCTGACATTTTCTGAATGACTTATTGGTTTGTGGAAAGGTAAAATATGTAGGCCTATATTCCCTCAAAACACTCCAGGTAGCCTAATTCTTATCTTTTTTTTTTTTTTTTTTTCACTATAAAATATATAAATATTGTAAGAATGCTGTAAGTACAAACAATATCATAAGCAAATGTAAATTTATGTAAACTCTTGCACTCTTGCAATATAAGTATAAAAACAGATGTTACTATTTGATGTGTATGTGCCCCAGACACATATTTTGGCCATATTTGATTACAGAGTTTAAACGCAGATTACAATGATCAAACAACGCATTTTTGATTGACAGGTGGCGATCATGGTCATGATTTATTATTTGTGGGAGTGAGCTTATAGCCTACTCTACAAACATAGTAAACATAATTTTTCCTCCTGGCTTCTGCAGTTAGGTTACTTTGTAGGCTAATTACAGAAGTGAGAAAAAAAAAACTAACAGCGTGGGAAAAAATCTGAGAAGTCATAGAGAGGCAGAAAGATGCTTTTTTTTCTTCTATTTTGTCTTACCTTTTTATTGCCATCATAGGTAATAGGTCAGATGATAATGTGATCTATTCAAAACTTAGCGCTATGCACTTACACAGCCCACACAATAAAACACACACCCACATAGGGTGAAATGGTCACTTGTCACTGATGGAGATTACACCTGCTCTAGTCATGAGCCAATCAAAATGCTTTTAGCTTGTAAAAACAACAAATGCCCATGACAGGGAAATATTGGCAGGGCTAGAATTAGTGGAATATTATTTACTAAATGATTTTGACCCTTCTGACCGGGCCCAGACAATTCATCTGAAAACCAGACAGTCCGGTGGAAAACTGGGCATCTGTCAACCCTATTGCCTAACCTTAACCAAAGTTTTAGTTGGCTAAACCTAACACTAACCTTAACCCTAACCTTAATCAAAGTTGTTTTACTTGCCTAAACAGTTAGCTAGACTTTTCACATGACTAACAGCATGTCCAAAGAAAATGGCATGTCCAATTTGCGGTATTGTCACAAAATCCAATTTGTGGTGGAGGAATATAATTTTCACATTATTCGTGTCCACAACACCTAGGGCCCTGTCTTACACCCGGCGCAAAGCGCAGCAAGTGTCATTGCTAGTTTCCGACTGACACAGTTGTCATTTTCACACCCAGCGCCCACGTTGTTTAAATAGCAAATGTACTTGCGCCCATCTTTGCGCCCATGGGTGTGTTGGTCTTAAAATGAGGTGTGGTCAGGCGCATTGTTGGTGCATTGCTATCTTGAGGCAGCGGAAAGCGATTGCGCCATTGACCAACAAAAACCTGGTCTAAAGTCTGGCGCAGTATTTTCCTGCTATTTAAAGGACGCATTATTCAGATAGTAAGATGCGCCTCTCTCTCTCTCTCTCTATCAAACACACACACACAACGTTACCATGCAAAATAGTAAAGGCCTTTTCAGAATTCTAAAAACGAGTATTGTACCAAAACACATTTTTTTCAATAGTCTCCCTGCAACGTACCCACAAATTACACCAGTATGACGGGCTACAGGGCGCTGGTAGACAGATGTGAAGTCTCCCCCTCTCCTCCTCCTTTCTTCCACTGACCAACTCAGTGCAATCAAAACTCCATGTAAAGTAATTTCACACATATGATTGCATACCTTTAGAACAACAGTGTGATGAGACAGAGCTCCTGGACATGAAACCTGAGATATTCTGTCTGTGGATAAACTGAAAGATTAATTGCGCAATATTGTGCTTCTGTATTTCCATGGGACATCCGTGCGTAAATCACATCCCCAAAAGGATTTAATGGACAGCTCATTATATATCTACAAATATTTCACATTTAGCAAATGTTATCCATACTGGTTATTTGTTATTTCACTATATAACACTGTAAGGTCGGCTGTAGGAAACGTGAGCTGAGCGCTGCGTAATGGCGCATTCCAAGGATTCCATGCAGTAAATTCACGATGATTGAAAGAGCCTGTCATGTTTTTTTTACCTTATAGTACCTAATACCTTATAGTTCGTTATTGTTTTATCATTTAATTGCTCAGTTCTTTGTTCTTTCTTCAGCCGTTTTGTTGCTCAAGCACGTTTGGCAATGTGCCTGTAATATTTAATATATTGAAGTATATTGAACTTCAGTATATTAAATATACACAGATGCTGATTTCGTTGCAATGTTTTTTTTTTCCAAAGATGAAGTTTTGAGGTAGGCTGTGGTGTTTTTCCCTATAGGCTACATTAGGTTACTGATGTGGTCTGTTGGTCTTTGCTTGGCTGCAGAAGCCTGTAGTCCAGATAAAAGCCGAGTGATCCACCATTTAAATAGCAATGCACCAAGGTGCAAGCGCACCTGGCTTTTAAAGGGAATGGGAGATGACACTGTAATTGGTTGAGTTCATGTTACGCCCAAAACACACCTATGATTAATTAAGGGACTTAGTACAACCCCTTTGCGCCTTGCACCTCACTTTTAAGGCACAGATGAATCTGGCACAAAGTTAGATATTTTAACCCCATATGAGAAGGACCGGACTCTGAAACACAGATTTACGTGCTGTGGACATTAATTATGTCCTCCATATTCTACATATATTCTGTCTCCATATTCCTCCACCACCAATTGAATTCTGTAACAATAACACAAATTGGATTCCATGGCAACAGTACGAATACAGCTTTTTCAGATAAAGATTGGCAGTTAAGTTTAGGCAAGTAAAACAATTTTGGTTAAGGTTAACAACAACAAAGGGTTTGGTCATGGTTAAATAAGAAAAACTTTAGCTCAAAATTTTAATTTCCTTTCCACTGAAGGCAAACGCATTCACCACCCCGACCAAAAGTCCCTTACTTTCCACTGCGCTACTTCAATATGAAACTACTTCCTGTTCGTGCCTACTTCACGTAACCGTTTCATGCTGGGAACACGTAATGTAGATGAACAAGACAAGGTTGACCTAGTGCAAGCCGGGCCATTGATGTTTCGCCTCCTCTTGGCTTTCGCACCCTAGTATAATACGTGTTCTGTACTGTCTTCTGCATTGTAGTGATACACTATATACAGTAAGTGGCACTTTGTAAAATTTTAAAGACCCATTCATATCTAAAATAATAACTATAAAGATAACCATAGCCTAACTGTAACAAGATTTAAATCGTTAACAGAACAGTAAACAGAATGTCTGTGTTCACACGACGGCTATAACTATAAAAACATCCAACAACTATAACTATATTGCTGGTTCCATCTCAGAGCGATTTTTTTGGATGTAGAGACAACGATAAAACATTTTCAACCAATCAAAATAAAGTTCTACAAAGGAAGGGGTGTGAGAATTCGGTAGTTCACTGCAGTGATGCCATTGCTTGCTGAGGAACTGATTACATAAGTCCAGAGGAACCCGGCGCTATTTGATAAAGACCATCGCCTCTAAAAATGTTGAAAAGAAACGTGACATAACTACGGAAGCTGAGAACGGCCATGCTTGCAATTATTTTTTTTAATGCCGTCATCTCGAGATCACGAGTTAATTATCTCGTGATCTCGAGATAACAAAGCTCGTTTTCTCGAGAAAACGACTTTTGTTTTCTCGAGATCACGGGATAATATGGAGAACTCGAAAGAGTGTCTGGTTCATTTGATCACACCTGATTTCAGCCTTCAAGATCACTGTCATGACTGTCGGGGAGGATTCATAACTGAACAGGAAGCATAAATGTGTAGTTTTGTTTGCTGCAGTTACATTTCCAATTTAAAAATCAGTTGCTACAGTTGTCAAGACGCCCTATGCATGCTGGCATGGCACTCCTGATCTCTGATAAACATTATAAGTAATAGGAGGAAACAACATTTTGTTTTCTCGTGATAACGGGTTGATTATCTCGTTATCTCGAGATAACAAAGCTTGTTTTCTCGAGATCACGAAGAATTAACTCGTGATCTCCAGATAACGGCATTAAAAAAATAATTGTAAGCACGGCCGTTCTCGGCTTCCGTACATAACAGTCGGGATCGGAAGAGCTCATGGGATTAGTGTGCTAAGTCTGTTTACTGACTTGGATATACTCGCTAACTAGAGTATTTGCTAGTTATCTTGCTAACTAACAAAATAGCATCATGTCTTGGCCAACCTGATCTGCTGAGGGCAAATGCGTTATTGTCCTATCTTTTTAATGTCTATGACAACATGGAGACTAGCCTCTTTGATCCACAGTAGATGTGGTGTTCAGAGTCACCTACTGGTAAAGAAATGAACAGCTTCACTTGGTGACTACCACTAGCTCTCATATAAACAGAGAATGATGTCATGAACGCGCCGAAAAAGAGCATTATTGATTCTGCCTGCTCCTCTCTATTTTGCTGCAATTCATGAACCCAAATCCTTCGGCTATGTCGTTATTTACTTTCGAGTAAAAAAAGAGCACGTCGGTAAAGTAATCATGCTCCATTTTTTCTCTGAATATCCGGCGCCAACGATATCGTTGTAGCGTGAATGCTTGAGCAACGGTGTATCGTTATAGGTTGTAGTTATCTTTATAGTTGTCGCTCTAGGTGTGAATGGGCCATAACAGTGCAAACAACGCGATACCACGTATACGACCATGACTGTGTAGGTCTTGATGCCACTTCTCGCGCAACTATCAACAATGGGTCAGTCAGTTAGCTATTTTCACTCTTCTAGGCCGGTCCCATGAGCCCGGCAAAAACAAGAAGAAACTGGGCTTCGGCATGCTAGAAATCTGTATCATCTTTTAAATAACTCTTTTAAATGCTTCTTATATGCACTTGCTTTTATGAAATGACCTTTAATTAATTGGTTTTGTTCCCTTCTGTGGCTCTCTTATTTTATATTTCTTACCTTGCTTTTATTGCTTTTTCTATTGTTAGTTGTTTGTGAAGTGCTTTGTAACTGTGTTATATAAATAAGGATTATGATACTATTATTATTAGCCCACCTCTGTATCTTGATATATTGCTGTTGGTGGCCCCCAATAGTGTGAGAACTGATGCTGGGTTGTTGCTACTATGGAGCCCCATAAAATCAGGTCTGAGACTGGGTTTTTGCTATAGAGCAGTGACTCTCAAGTTGTGTGTCTGGGCTTTGTTGGTAGGATCCTAACTCATATCATCTGTACTATTTTATTCAATATGCACCTTAACATTACCAGGGTTTGGGGTTCGATTTCTACTGGGGCCACCCACGCAAAAAAAGAATGCACTTTGGATAAAACCACGTCTAAACTGTTCCCTGGATGTTGATGCTCACCGTTCAGACATGCTGTTCTCCTGTTGCCATGACACACCCGCTATTGGTTTGTCTGCAAAAAATACATTTTGAGCAGCAGTACTTTGCCAAACGGAGGCTGCGGTATTAGCGAGTAATTGCTCTGAGCATTTCGTATTGTTTTTTTTTCATTTGTTTCAACATGGCCAATTAATTCTTGATATAATTGATCAAAATTTCCCCATAAAGTCCATTAACATTTGCCTGAGGCTGGACCAAACCAAGCAGCACTGCACACAGCACCTATTATCAACCACTGCTGACAATTTAAGTTAGAGACAGTGGAGTTAATCAAACTGAGTCCACAAATACACCTCAAAGCATCAAACAACTGGGCTCAAATCATCCCCTCTGCACTTAATGTCAAACAAAAAATGCCATTGTTGTACAGTGTTTAGGTGGTATTTATTTATTTTTTAAAACAAAAAGAAAACACTTGTTAGGTGTGATAGCTTTGTAAAGTTACCAAATGAAACTTCTTCGCGCCCCAAGCTTGTTCAGTTCATGAAGCAGAAGACATCACTTTCATTGACAGGCCTCATAAATCAAGAGTTGCCATGTCTGTTTTTTCTACCATATGCTTCCATTCTTTCACATTCTAATTCTTGCTTTCCTCTGAGTGCAGCAACTTTTGGTGGCACTGCACATATCCCCTCGTCTCCTGTCCCCTACCTCTCCTGTGTTTATACTTTTTGCTCTTTCACGCCCTTGCCTCCTTTCTCTCATGTTCCACTTTCACTATCCCCTTCAATGAAAGTTTCCTGCCACTGTGTGAGACACATCTGCATTGCAGTGCCGAGAGGAAAGCAGCGGCTGGAGGAGAGGAGATTTGAGAAAGAGACAGAGAAAGAGAAACAGCAAAAGGAAGTCTGACCTGTCGTTTAGCAAAATAATAGAGGCATGAGTGACAGGAAAGCATCACTGCGTGCATCATTTGGCATATTACATCCCCCCTCCTTTTTTTTTGCCTTTGACACATAAACACGCCCATTTAAACGTCCAAAAATCTAATACAAACACAACCATTTGCACCTCAAAGTGCTGTCACAGGGAAATCACAGAGAGGGTCATCCACCCCCACCTCCCTCCGAGCCTCTGAGCCTCCCTGTTATTAATGGCGTCATCATTTTTTCTCTGCTCACTCTATTTCCCTTCTGATGGCGGGGCCTGCTTCATCGTGTTCTGCCATGTTTCTGTAATTGCTCCAACAGCCTGCCTTATGCTGAGCATATACGTTTTTGTGTGTGTGTGTGTGCGCATGAAGTGCGTGTGTGTGCATGTCTGTATGTGTGTGTTTGTGTGTGTGTGTTGCTCTGTCCCCCCACCAGGGCCGGCTGGGAGTTTGTGGGGCAGAACTGCCAAGCCGCGGGCAAGCTCCACACGGAGTGAAATGACAGCCTCCAGGCCACCATTGGTTGATGACCGTGAAACTCTTGCGGTTAACGTAAAGCGAGCGACCGGCTGTCACAGTGAGGAACCGGGCTTGTGTGCAGCTCTGCCAACAGCACAACAAGCCCCTCTCCAACTAGACTCCGCAGTGCTGCAACAAACAACAAAGGGGCAGCCTTACAATTCATAACAACACCAGCTAAGCTATCTGAAGTACATAGAGAGAGGCACAAGACACACAACCACCACCATTTGTCACAGTCTTTCGGAATAAATGGTTTTCTTTGCTTAAATGCTGGTGGGCAGGAGTAAAAGCTGAGGGAGGCTGTTGAATGAAGACAGGGAGGCGAGCGTACAGGAGAGAATGCCTGGGCTGTCACACATGTCAGCCAAGGTCAGATAAAGTGAGGGGTAAGTGCTTAGAGAGGTGCGGGAGCAGAGGCCAGCTCTGTGGAGGAGGTGTGAAGGGGCGAGTGACCAAGCATGAGCACCGCTGTGCCTCTACCCATCATTAAACGCAGCCATTTAAAGGAAAAAAGCTCCACTCAAAAAGGTCAATACACGGCACTTCTGCAAAGCCCTGATGGTTTTATTTAGCCATCAAGAGAATACATTTGTGTTCGACCGAGACGCGAATGTAGATGTGTTTGAAGACACTTTCTCAGAACAACGCATTTTTATTCAGACGCTGAATTGCTAAATCTATTATTTTCCTGCGAGTGGACAGCTTTTTAAAGTTAAATTGAGGAGCAAATTATGTGCCGAAATCATGCTGTAGAGAGGGACGATTATAGACTCACGTTTATCATCAATTTTAACCTCCCTGTACTTAAATCAGACTCCTTTTTACCCCCTGCCCTCTCTCCTCTCTCGCTTCCTCTTACTCTCTCTCTGAACGCACACACACACGCACGCACGCACACACACAAACACAGTTTATTATGCAGTAACATCACCAGATCCCCTTAGGCAGCTGTGCATCTCTGTATGACTGATGAGGGTAATTTCTCCCAAACAACAGAATGATCACTTTGGTGGTGAGCGCTCCAGACCCTCCCTCCTCCCCCCCCCCATCTTCCCTCTCTCCCATCTTCTTTTTAGCTAAAAAAAAAGGAAAAGAAAAAAGCAGTGTGAAAGAAGAAAAAAAGACACATTTGTTACTATGTCTCCTGCAGTGGCTGGAATGGTTTCTTGAGATAAATAGCTCCCCCGTCTCATACATACGAATTACAAAAAAAAAAAAAAAAATCTGACAAAGAAATGGAGGTGAGAACATCTTAATCAATCAGTATTGGCACTTTCTGTCTCATCCATTGATTCTTCATTGACTCCATCTCACTCAAACTCTGGTAATAATCAATTCCAGAGTTTCCACTGTGCCAGTTGGAGGCGGGGGGGAAATGGGCTTTCCTTATTTTTCCTTGATTACCATAGGGATCCAATATAATACACATGCCACTGTGAATTAGCCTCACAGTAAGGACTGGGCCCAGCTACAGTGAGTTTTTTATTCTCTGTGTACTACTGTGTGCACCATGGGATATAGTGAGCAGAGAGTAGTTAGGACTTGTCTGCCTCTCTCTCTTGGCCTCATAGGTTCAGCCTCAGTGGGCTGTCTTTACCTATTCTCCCATCTGTCAGTCACACACAAAAACAAATCCACCTGTCGGCCAGGAGACTGGGCTGAACGGGACGATGCTACAGCTGTCTGGGCCCTCAGTGCAGAAGTGAGTGAGCCAGCGCCCTCCACTGGTGATGGAAAGCCCATTAAGATGCTTATTACCCCACCTGTCAGCCCTACCTCCTCACCTGCGCAGAAACGCCAGCGAGCTAATGAAGACAGTCATGCCATTACAACAGCACCTTGAACCTGGAAGTCATGGCTCTATGCTTTTTGTGGTCCTTGTGTCCTTGATCATGAGGGCTCTCCAACCTTGTAACAATATAACAATCCAAGCGTAAGAGACAGGCATTCTCACCGCGCCACTTGATTGCCTCAACAATGAAGCTTTTAACGCAGCATTATGTAAATTGTAATGGTCGCAAACATCTAATAGGATAAAGGCTAAGTACAGTGCAATTTAATGGCGCTGACTTTCAGCGGCTCTTTGAAGGATGTTTTCAATTATAACAGAGCTAATTTAATTCATTGTTTCGCAGCTGAAAATGCATTTTTAAAGGTTGACTGAGTCTCTATTTCAGAACTCAGGTTTAATCAGTCATGTACATTGAACACATGCACTGGAATGTCCTCTAAAGAGATTGACAAAGTTGCCGGGGATCTGCGCTCAGGCTCTTAAAGGGACATGACGGCCCTCCCCTCCCCTTTTTCCTGGGATGGCAGGCTTCAGTTGTGGCGGGAGGGCGTTCATCTGAAAGATGAAAGACCTGCGCCTTTAAGAGGGCTGTCTCCCCTTTCCCTCATGCTCCCCCTCAACCATACAGACACTCCTCCTGTGAGCATTTGTGAGGCAGCTCCTGTCCCTTACGTCTCTTTGTGGGGAACAGAGCAGACTTCCCAGAGCATCACTGGAGACGACACAGAGCTCCAGGGAGGACGCCCCGGGTTCAGACCTGCAGACAACCCTGGCCTTGCCTGCAGAGGAGCCTGAAAGGAGCAGAAGGAGAGGGGGCGCAGACCTCCCCAAGCTGGAGTACCTGATCCAGAGGTCCAAAACAGAGGGTGGAACTTAGCAACTGGACCAAATAGGTCAGATAAGAGTTGAGGACGGCATGGATCGGCAGATTAAAATCAGCGACGCTGGACCGGAACCCTAAGAAAAAGGTGGAGTCTTGTTTGCGATTTTAGTTTCTCTTTTGAGAAAGTTTTGTTGAAAAAGAATCAGCAAAGTACTCCATATCTTTTTATATATTAAGGATAAAAGCACCATATGAAATGCATACAACTGCAGGAAAGAGGATAATTTAGCTGAGTTTTTTTTTATCCGTCTCCAGAGAACTTTCCAAATAGTCATTTGCGATATGAAATTGAGATGCTCTTTAAAGAACATTTTGAATGGTCCCGACAGTGCTCTTAATTCACCAGCCAGGCGTTTATCTTATTTCTCCAGCTCTTTCTGAGAGGCAGCATTAAAGACTCCATTGATAGTGCTCTCGGGGAGCGGGTAATATTTCTTATATGAAGTCTTGAAACTTTGCAGCTGTTGACTAGAGGGAGAAAAAAGTGTCACAGAAATAAGAAAATGATGCTGAGCTGCTTTCCATGTGGGAAGAGTGTGTGACTGGACTGACATTACAGTGTAGCATTGAGGAGAGGAAATATGTTCACGGGGTGTGGAGTGGTCAGTGGCCAGAGCCATTACCTGACCAGAGATGCTGTCAGGCCCCATCCTGGGCTGGAGGTGAACAGACAGATCCAAATGGAAGATGGAGTAACCCCAGGGACCTGCCCTGCCTACCAGGGTCAAACTTATAGCAACGCGGGGCAGCCATCAGTTGTCAACACCGTGCCCAGCCACCCAAAGCCAGTCCCACTACCAGCGCCTCCCCCTGCACTCAAACTAGGGCAGGGGGGGTTCAAGAAGGTCTGCCGAACTGAGGAGGACAGCCCCTGCCCCTTCCCAGGACTGGCCTCTGGTGTGCTGGAGATGCGCGTGAAGGAGGGCAGTAAGATCCGCAACTTAATGGGCTTTGCCATGGCGCGCATGCAGGGAGAGAAAGGCATCAGCGGGGGAGGTATGAGCGGCGGTGGGCTCAGGCAGGTCGTCTTCACGGGTTCGGGTCGCGCTGTCACCAAGACCATCACCTGTGCTGAGATCATGAAACGGAAAGTGGGCTCTCTGCACCAGCTGACCAAACTGCGGTACAAGGGGGTGAAGGAGGTGTGGGAGAGTCATGAAGGGGGGACGTCGGAGATGACGGTGCACAGGACCGTGCCCTCCATCAGCATCCTTCTTTCCAAAGACCCCCTGGACCCCCAGGAACCAGGCTACCAGCCTCCGGAGACCCTCAGTGCATTGTGGGAGGAAAGGGAGGGTGTGGATGCCTCACAAACGGCATGCAAGAGACCCCTTGGTCCGTTGCCATACAGCGGTTTCCCTGACTGTAAGAGAGTGTGTTTAGGGGAGGGAGGCTCAGTCCTCCCCCCTCGCTGACTGGCTGAACTGGTGTCAAACAGTGGAGAGGAATGAATCAGAGGAGTTCATTTGGCACTGCCCTCCACTCAAGCACAGTGCTGAGACAATCAGAACACTCACTCAGACAGAACAGTGCTTTCTGAGAAGAACTGAGTACCAATTCCAGCCTCCAGAGGTCAGTTTGACTGGGACCTAAAAGCTTGCCTCTGTACATACAGCATTTATGGGATGTGTTTCACGGCACGTCCGACATGGTCTCTCACGTCCACAAAACTGTGATGATGCGTGTCGTGCTATAAAATCTTTAACAGATTCACATCCCATTTCACATCGACAAAAGAGTAAGCCATGAATTGCACAGGTTCCTGCTTGCAGTAAACTATCTATAGCCTGTGGACAAAATCATTTATCAGCATCATACCACTATCATCTCTATTCCTCCATGCTCTCTACTGTAACCTTTAAAAATACACAAGGTAGGCCCAAGAACATAAAAGAATATATAAACAGCTTAAAGCCATTGATGATATGACAAATGCAAAACATACCAATTTTATTTGTTTTATTATGAACTATCACGAAAAATAAAGTTAAATAAAAAATGTTTCCAATGGAAAGTTTGCTTTGTATTTTGTCTTTCTAACTTGCACGTCATCGAATTTGCTAAGCTCCAATTGAATAGAAAATCACAGTGGGCTGATCTTTTGATAAGAATAACAGCAGTGAAATTTGTCTGTAGAAAAAGCTGATTTAATGACATAGCTGTTGATAAGACACAGCTCCTAAACCAACCCAGCCTGACAGAAATGCCTAGGGCAGAAATACAGGCACAGATTATCATTAAGATAACAACACAACATCACACAACACAGTGGAGAAAGGATTAAAACTAGGCTTGACAGAGCTCCACACTACTGTGTTCCTGCAAAATATGAAACCAAGGCAACACGCTACACTCCCTCCCTTCTCTGCCTATAGGCCTATCCGCCCACCATATCTATTGTATAGTAGAGTCTACCTCTTCTACTATATTCTACTAATTCTCAAGAGAGATAATACGCTGAACTAGGTCTAAAAAGAGCCAAGTTTTCACGGTAACACTATGTACTTGTAGCTTGACAGACAACAAAATTGGAATGGTTGCAGACATTCTACAGTTGACGTTTTTATGCATTGCCTGCCTGCATTTTCACACCTTTTAGATACCATTTTAGTTGCAAAAAAGGTATCTTTCAGTAAACACTGAAGCTGAACTAGATGCTGTAAACTACTGGATCAAAATTCAACTCCAGGCAGAATGTAAAGTAGAAAAACATCTGAGAAGCGTCCATATCAAATTTTATGGATTAAAGATTTCTACATACATTTCTTTGAAGGCTGTCCTAAACAAAAAAACTGACTAACAGAAATCATTCACCAGAGAATTATTTCATCCAAGAGAGTCTAAGAACTTTTTTTTCCACTTAATCAACCATGTCTTCTGGGGATAATAACCTTTCACAAGTGGAATCTTGTCTGGACCCTTTTCTGTTGATCTTAATGAAAATCTGCAAAGGCAGTAGTCAGGCTAATAAAGTAAATTAATCAAAGCGACTCAGAACTGCGGAAACAACTCTGTAACAACTTAAAACAGAGGGAAAAAGAGAGTCCACTCCTATAGCATCTGTATCCGACTTCATCTTTTAAAGTAATACAAATCTGAATATGCCATATAGCGGTCGGCCAGCACTTCAACAGTCTATGGCGGACACAGCGATTAACCTCCCTCTCGATCCCATTAAATGAATCAGAGCAAAGCAGAGGACCCAAGGTTGAATAAGAAATGCTGCGACTGCAATACACCCCGTATGTAGCAAACTGTGTGTCCTCGAGACTGCTGGAAGGTTATCACTTCAGGTCGTTGTTATCACAGAGTTAACAGCTTTCACCCAAGAGCCTGTGGGACAGTCAGTCAGTGATGCAGGTCACATAGATAGCGCCGCTATAAGTAAATTTCAAATCGACCTGAATCCGTTATCAAGCATTAAGAATTCTGGGCCAAGTGTAAAATGCAGAGAGGGTAATTAGGGATAACGGCATAGCGTACCTGAGTGAGAGAACAGATAAAACACAGTGACAAAAGCATTATCCCGGAGCTAAATCCAATGTGGCTGGTACGAAATGGCATGGTGGAGGAGTCAACAAAGTATATTATGAGAGTGTGGACAAGGTTATTCACGAGCTGAGAGTCTATTTTGCCAGTAACGTTTGTTTTCAAAGACGCAATCAAGGTGGATTTGGAGGAGATACAGGCCTGGGCCTAAAATGTAACATTTCTGTCTCATCGACCAAGCACTCTATGCACACATTTAGTTACACTGACTGTACAAAATATTAGGAACACTTGCTCTTTCTATGAAATAGACTAACCAAGGGAATCTGAGTAAAAGCTATGATCCGTGACTCATTCCACTAATAAAATCCTCTTCAATCTTGAAGGGGAGATGTAGGTCAAAGGAGGGTGACACATTAAAGAAGGAGTTTTAAGCCTTGAGACAACTGAGACATGGATTGTGGATAAGGGGGTACAACTCAATATTAGACTTAAGCCCCTCAATATTAGCTTGTGATGTTTTGTCCACTGGGTGCACATGCAGTATTGTGCAGTTAGTAACTGAATAAATTTCTTCTTTTAGAGGTAACTGCTAATGCAGCAGTTTTCAAATACATCTGTAATGGATGATTTTAGTTAATAGCAACCTGGAAACAGAAATAGTGATTTGATATTGCAGTTTTTAATGATATTTAATTATATCATCATTATGGAAATGCAGAGAAATATAATGCTAAATATAATGCTATTCAGGAACAAGTTGTTGATTCAATGCTGTAGCGATGATCTAATTAAATAGTTATTAAACAGTAAGTTAGGGACAAGATTGTGTAAAGAATGACCGATTTTAGTTATCTTTTATAAGGGACACTACTCTAACCTCATGTTTACCAAAGCCAATAACTGCATGCACTGAATGTGAATAAATTCATTTTGAACTTAACGTAATGAAAGTGTTGGCACTCTATTTTTTCCCTCCTCTGCCGCTGCAGCAGATGAGAGTGAGGTCTCTGGGATGGCGTGGGAGTTCGCTATCTCCCAGCCTCCAGATGGCTCCGTCTTCTCTTATCTAGAAGAATGGGCGCTGCCTCCATTTTTCAACTCCGCTTATCTGGGAATCCTTTAAATTGAATATTTACTGGGCCTATGTTTTCTGCCCGCGCTAGCCCTCTGAAGTCGCCATTCCTCTTGCTTGGCGAGACA
This sequence comes from Centroberyx affinis, assembly GCF_046629955.1. Classification (NCBI taxonomy): domain Eukaryota; kingdom Metazoa; phylum Chordata; class Actinopteri; order Beryciformes; family Berycidae; genus Centroberyx; species Centroberyx affinis. The sequence goes on from NW_027279913.1 coordinate 33,861, forward strand.
GGCCAAAAGGTTTTTCTCACTCACACACTCTCTCTGTCTGCCTTGTCAAGTAATGGGACAGTGATTGATTATGTGATTGCCAGGAGAGAATGGAAGGTTAAGCAGTTAAGCAGGGAGCAGTGGAGACATATTAATGAATGGCCAGAGAGGGAATATGTTCAACAATAGAGAAATGTACATTCCCCAAAAATGACAGCGGGCAGACCTCCATTTTATGTCAGGAGTAAAATAGATTAAATTAATCACTTTCCCAACACTCCATTGTTTCCCTCACAGTCTACACTAGAGGTTAAGAGAACACTCAAGCAGCCATTGAAAACATCTTATTGCAATACGACTGGCTGGGGTCTATCTGCATAAACAAGCCGTGCCACAGCTACTCCCTGGTAAGTGTCTGGAAATGTCTTTTCAAAACCATTTTGTGAAATGCCTCCATGTTGGATTAATCAGCGCAGCTGAGGATGTAATTGCTGTGCTGAAGTCAAAGCTGTAAGTGCAGATAATGAACACTGACTGCAGGGCTGCCAGAATCCAGGGCAAAAGAAATGAGAAGTTCAGAGACCAATATGTCTTCGGCATTCTCTGAAAAGGCCTGACATAAAATGAGGGCACACTGTATATACACAAAAATAAATACAATTTAAAAAAAATCACCTATGACTCTGTGACTATTAACATGGACATTTTTACAGCGTATGACAGCTGAAATGTGTTAAAAATTAAAAACAAAATTTGGCAGAATGACATTTAATGATTTTCTCAAGCTCTTTAAATTATTTATGCATTTATTTGTGTATTGACGTTCATGTATTCATGTATGTATGCATCTATCTATCTGTCTATGTATCTATCTGTTTTATTTCTTTCTCTTACATGAGGGATAAGTCTGCAAAGGTAAACTTAAAGACCAATGAGGATTTGTTCTGACTGTTGCTGCCCTCTGCTGGAGAAGAAAGTTCAAAGGCAACTGCAGAAGAAGACTGATGTCCTTGTTCAATGGCATATTTGAAGAAATGTTCCACCAAATGCACTAGAGGCTCTGCACAATAAAGCCGAATGTTCGCAGAATAGACTACCATTGTCAGAGATACTAATTGTTCCATCTGTAATAATGTTTTTGAATTATAACACGGCATTCGCAACAAAAAATGGGAGCTGTGGGCCATCTTATTTTCTGGATCGTTAGTGCCAATCCCCAAGCCCGATTGCTGAAAATGTGCTTTCTCTCCTATTTTAATCTCAATGAGTGCACGGCCTGCATTCTACACTTGTTGTTTCCCTTGAACATCATTCCCTCCCTCTCACAGTAATGACAGGACATCAGACTCTATTAGCTTAAAGAATGTGATCCGCAAAAGGGAAGTTCCCCCATACTATAAATATATGTACGCACTCATGGTAATGTGGGCCACTTTGGAGAAAAGTGTCCACTAAATGTGTTGATGTGAAAACGGGCGAGGCTACGCACAGTGATGGAGATTTGTGAAGGAAAGTGGGAATGAAAAGGAACACACACACGCTGCTCAAGTCATTTCTGCACCAGCAAAGGTTAGCTTTGTTCTGTTTCAATAATGTCCAGTAAAAGGTGGAGTGGAAGTTTGGAGCATAAGGCAAAAAAGCAAGAAGATAACATAATGATGAGCTGGAAATAGGGTAATAAACAGAGATTTTTCAGCTCACTTTTTAATGTGTGGGAAGCAAACCAATGTGTCCACATCCTTGAACAAGATGCTGACTAACCGTTTTTGTCTGCCCCTGCACTCTGACCCCCTCTGGCGAAATGTGTGCATGTATGGTGGAAAAAAATACAATTCCACTGTGTGTAACATTGTGATTGAACCACTATAAATTATTAGGCTAATTGTGTTAATTCTAAGTGGGCAAACCATGCCAAGTTGCATTTGTCATGCTCTCAGGTCGCTTAATGACAGTCTACTCACACATTGTTATGCTGACAGAGGGATGAGCAACTGCTGCCTCTAGGGGTTTAACTGGCTGCAAGTGTAATCAATGTGATTATTATAAAGAAGGTGCAGTGTTTGGATTGTATTTCACCCTTGAAACAGCAAAGGAGTGAACATACAGCTTTCTACAAGCTCTCGTACATTTTTTCTTTTTTTTTTTTTACATTTTTACATTTTCTTTTCTGGACATTTTTTTGTTAGTGTGACGACTGCTGTCTATTGTCGGTCTATTCTTTGTTTTGTTGTATTTAAGACATTAATATTGCATAATAGCAAACTCAGCTGCACAATGTATACCCATAATCATGGAAACACCCTTGCTGGTATTATGGCTTTTATTACCAAAACTGTGTAGTGACTGAATGTTTTTCTTCCAAGTAGAATTCAGTTAAAATAAAAGTTCACCACAAGAGTTGGCGAAGCGACCTAGTTTGAAACATTTCTTTTAAACATCAGATTGCTTAGTTGAAACTGATGCACAGTCATCACTATTCCAGAGAGTAGTGATGCATTTTGATACCACCAATACAATGTTTGGGGTCAGTTCATTTACATCTCAATCAATTCAGCATTTAAATTAAAAAAGCAATTAATTAACTTCTGAGATGATATTCTGAGTCAGAGCTTTTTTTTTCATTCTGACTTGTAATACTACAATTATACAAAAGGTACCTCTCCATAAAGAATTAAAAAAAAATACTTGATTAAAAATAACAATTTAAATTACTCATGGTTAAAGCATCTGATGCCAGTGGGTATGGTGGCATTTCTTAATTGAGTCGTCCTTGTTTGTATTAGGGCCAGTTCAGTTATCTGCACGCTTTTTCATTAAGGTTTAGATATAAAAATTGCCTACTTTTAATTGTATTCTTATCTTTATTTAGAAAATCCATTTTCTGAATTGGCTGAACTGAAAGTGACTTGACCCCTGCACCCATAGTGTCCACCACATTATTTACCACAAATACAGCTAACTAACATGGAGACTTTAGGCACAAACTCCCTCGTCCGACTGCAAGTAGCTCTGGTTTAACAGGAGGGATTTCTATCTCTTGTAATGCCAGTCATATTCCACACCAAGGTTTACAATGCGACTAAATGGTTTGGTTAATTTGAATTCAAACAGTGTCAGCTGGGGGTCCACTCCGCTCAGTGGGAGGAGTGGTAGAGTAATATCAACAGACTTGTGATTGCTCCATTGAAGCGGTAGGGTGCTCCAATCAGAACAGAATCACTCTCCTCATTACGGACTACAAGGCCAAATCTCAGTGGGTGGACCACGGAATCAGGCCTTGCATCTTTCCAGTAAAATTAATTGAAATTCATTTGTGGCACCCTGATGCTCCCCATCAACATCAGACTCATTCAGTTGCACCATCCAGCCCAAATGCATTTCCAGATTCAGCCCGAATGCATTTCCAATTTTGAACTCTGATTGTAATTCAGCCCAAATTGTCAGCTGCAGCTCAGTGTATCAAATGTCTGTGTCTTTCCCTTTTTTTCCTGGAAAGATTCTTGTTAAGGCAAAGCTAGATATAGATAGATAGAAAGATTATATGGCACTCTTATTGTTGTCTATTTAGCTCAGTGAAGACACCAGAGAGAAACACTGCTCTTTTGGAGCCTGTAGCTCAATAAAGACATCACACCCACCTGCTCTGGTGGCGTTCACCTACTCTTTCAAAGCAGAGATAGGAGAACTCAGGGTCTATGGCATTAACAAGTTACAGCCTACAGTTAGGCTACAGCAACACTTCAAGTGTATACAACTAATGATTGTGGTTTAGACTGGTGGTTGTTGGCCTTATGACCTGACTGGAAGTAATAATTTGCCCACCTTTGCATTTATCAGTAGGCCTACATGACTGGTATACAAAACAAGTCAGATATGTAATCAAACAATAGTGAGACTTATTCTCAATGACTACAAAATCAAATTAATCAAGTTATGTCGGCTTACCTGTTAAAATAAGTAGCCTGCGTAATTTACATAATCTAGCAGGATCGTGTCTACATGATCCTCGTGGGCCCCCTACCCATAGACCAGTGCTTCTCAAACTGGAGGTCAAAAGATAATTTATGTGATAGTAAAAAATAAAAAACATATTTTTACTATAGTAATTTATTATCATATGTAATTTTTCAGATTTTTCTATTTTTTTTTTTCTTATGAAAAAGTTAGGCCTACAAAAACAGAAACGAGTGGTTGAAACGGTTATCAGTGTAACTTCTTCAGAATCACAAATCTGATCTATCAAGCATATCCATCTGTGGGCATTACACGTGAATATATGTAGGCTACACCTGTCAAAACGCTATTGGTTGCTATTTACTTATAGACCTGTTAGTCATTAACAGCCATATTGAGCAATTCATAAGCAGGTCACACCAGACTGTATGAATGGCATTCCAGGAGCCGTCAAAAGAGTCCAATAAAATAATAATGCATTCCTACCTCTTGTCTTGTTTGTGTCTTGTTGTTGGTAGGCCTACATGCCCCAAATGCCAAACTTCCCCTGTGGCAAAATCATTATATCCTCATATCCCTCTCTCCGAGCATGTTGGTGCTCTAATTTGGCCATTAATGAACTCCCTGGCACTTAAAATATCACCTTTCCTTTTTTCTTTGTTGGGAGCTTAACTTTTGATGCTCTGAGGCCACTTTAGCACTAGCTAGCTTGAAAAATGTAAGAGAGTGCGCAAGACAACTCTGTTGACTCTGTTCGATTTTACAAACTGGGTAAAACTAAATTGTTGACCTATCATCCTATAATGAACCATTACAAAAATATAAATTGGGTCTACAATATTCCGGCGCAGTCTTCTAGTCATAATTATGCGACTGGTTGGCTACTTAGCCTTACGACAATACAGTAGCGGTGTACTATTTGGCCAGCAGGTGGCAGCAACAAGCCCATCAGTCCCAGTGCTGTCTTCAAATGCTTCCGTCAGCTCCTACTTCAGAGCACCGAAATCACAAACACTACTTTTCAGTGCATTCAAGTACTTTCGGATGGATCTAATCTAACAAAATGGACTCTGCAACAATAGCAGTCTTTTAGTGGCTGTTGTTTCATCTTAGAAACCCAGCAGCAAAGAGCTACTTTGTGCTGCAGCGGCAGAAGGGGAGAGAATGCACATCAGGAATGTAATTGATGATTTACTTTACCGGCAAGAATGAAACCTAAAGTCCCTATTGGAATATTACAGGAATATTACAGTGATCAAAAATAAAAAACAAAAAAAACCCTATAACAATATCACAGGCACACTATAGTCCCGATTGGAATGTTACACCATTATTATAGTGATGCCATATGAGATTAAAAAATACCAGATCAGGTCACTATAAAACCACTACTTAGTAGGACAGACACACTATAGGCTAGGTCCTAATAGAAATATTTTAGGGATATTATAGTGATTTTCTTCTCGGAGGAGTGAGGGTGCGATCTCTCGTGATAACAAAATGATCAAATGGCCACGACAAAAATAAAAAATAAAATAATTAAATGCATTTTCAACTGCAGATTTTATCGGCATAGTGCGATCATTTTCTCCAGTGTAGGTAGAGTTATTGTAATTAGTGTAGGTAGAGTTATTGTAATTAGGCTATTACTTGAGCTATTTGTTAGTTTTAGTCCCATCTTTAGTGATTATGTCAGTGATTTCCCTCCTCAACTCTAACATTAACTTCGGCCTCAACTAGCCTATCTGCTGTTTTTTGTTTTTGTTTTGTTTTTTCTTTGTTTAGGGCACCTCCATCATTTGCAGATAGATTTGGGCACCTGTTGCACTAGGCTATCTGATAGCCAAGGAGCGTACAGTTTCATTTTTGGCTTTGAAAGTGAAGAAGGGCTCACATGGAGGCGTTTCAGGAGTCCTGTTCTAATTTAACTGGTATGAACCCACCTACACCAATAAGATGAAGGCAGAAGTCCATCTAAAATGCTATGATGGGCCATATTGTAAGTAATCTCTCTGGGCCATCCTAAACGTATTCCTGGATATTTCCGACAGCACCTGAATGCAGCTTCGAGCACTGACGTCTTATTGTATAGGCTTGCTCCACAGCGGTCTGGGGCGGGGAGCTGGAAAGTTCTTATTATCTGTATGTAGGTGTTCACAGTCAACAAGCCACAGTCGAGCGACCTGGCAGGTAAGTGTATGGGTTTTTTTAAACGACAAATGTCTTTTTTTCCCCCCATCAAGGTGAAAGTTGCCGGTGACCAAATAAATTGTTTCCCCCGCACTATGCCGATAAAATCTGCAGTTGAAAATGCATTTAATTATTTTATTTTTTATTTTTGTCGTGGCCATTTGATCATTTTGTTATCACGAGAGATCGCACCCTCACTCCTCCGAGAAGAAAATCACTATAATATCCCTAAAATATTTCTATTAGGACCTAGCCTATAGTGTGTCTGTCCTACTAAGTAGTGGTTTTATAGTGACCTGATCTGGTATTTTTTAATCTCATATGGCATCACTATAATAATGGTGTAACATTCCAATCGGGACTATAGTGTGCCTGTGATATTGTTATAGGGTTTTTTTTGTTTTTTATTTTTGATCACTGTAATATTCCTGTAATATTCCAATAGGGACTTAGATATTTAGCCTATGTTGTGATATTTACGGAGCCCCTAAAGTCCCGAAAAGTGATATTTTAAGTTAATAACTTGTTCCCACAAGATAATTAACTTGTGCGCACAAGATAAATATCACTTTAGTGGCTCCGTAGTTATTTGTATAGTATCCTTCTAAAATTTATTAAAGGGTTAATGTTTTGTGTGTGGACATTTCAGTTATGAATTCTCTTGTCTTCAGTTATCAGACAATAATGCACTGGTTTGATTTCTCCGTTCAGAATGCCTTCTCGGATACTTGTCGCAAGTGCTTCCTGCAGCTTCTGGATGCTGTTCCTAAGTTTTCTGCTGATACTCTCCACTCTGTGTGGTTTCATATCCGGATACTCTGAAAGGGACAGAGCACATGACTTGATGTCCAAATATCCTCTTATTGATGGGTAAACTATAATTGCAATTGCATAATGTTCTGGTTGTGGTTTAGCTGTTTTTAGTAGGATCTTTTGAATGCTCATTATCAAATATGCAGTATATATATCCAAAAAAGCAGTCAAAAGTGACCTTATTTCTGTTGTTATCCACACAAATAGAGCAATTCCTGCCCACGCAAGAGTTGCAGTAATGGAGATGAGATCATGAGATTGGATTAAAATGTGTCTCCGTCTCTTCTCACTTTCCTCGATCCCCCTCTCTCCATCTGTCAGTCATAATGACCTAGCTCTCCGGCTGAGGATCCTCCATGAGAATCGCCTGAGCCAAATTGACCTTCATAATGTCAGCAAAGTGGCCACCGACATCAGCCGTCTCCAAGCAGGCCATGTTCAGGCTCAGGTACTGCAATTCACCCTCCACTCTTGACAGCAGCGTAATCTAAAGAGCGTATTGGTTCAGAGAGAGGGCTAACTAAAGCATGCATTGGCTTTGTTTCAACTGTTTAAAAACTGATTAATCTGAATTACATTTGGGTGGGATTGCTCATATTCTGTTTGTTACTCAATTGTGGCTCAAAACCACTATGACAGGAGTGAACAGCTTAAAATGTATGTACTCCTGGTAGTGGAAAGGCACTTTGGCTAAAAGCGTCCACCAAAAGGTGTATGTTGTGTTAAGGACAAAGCCGCCTCCACTCCATTCTCCCGCTTCTGTACAAACTCAAATGTTGCTCCCCCCCTCTTGTGTGATATCCCCGTCCCATTGTCAGATGTTTGCAGTCTATGTGTTGTGTGGGGCCCAGAAGAAGGACGCCGTGAGGCTGACCCTGGAACAAATAGACGTGATCAGACGCATGTGCACTGAGTACCAGGAAATGGAGCTGGTCACATCTGCCCAGGGTAGAGTGAGCCTCAAGCTGCTGCTACACACCAGAGACCCACAGAAACACTATAGAGATGAAACAGTCTGAATCATTCATCTTGTTTTAGATGTTTCTACAGTTAGTTATTTGTCATTGTGATTCACTGTCCATTCATTGTCTTGTTTCTTTCTAATATGGATGTGTAGCAGAAACACATTCATAATGCTTTTGTTATGAATCAGTTTTCTCCAATATGTTACATTCACAACGCTTTGTGTTTTAAGTCCATATTTGAAAGAAGCAAAATTAAATTTAGAATGATATCAAGAGTTTTGTTTCAAAATGAGATGTCTATCAAAGAAAATGTGATTCATACTCTCTAACAGATTGAATTATAATACTAAAACAAAGCAAATTGTGGTGCTTTTTAAAAGATGAAGTCCTTGGTTGACAAAATTATAACACTTTTATATACTGTATGTGGTAGAAATATTGAACCACAAACTCAAGGTAATAACCCAAATTGGATATATATTGTTTTGGAATATAACTTTTATCTCTTCACTGGCTTCTCTGTTAGTTTGTGACTGAATGAATGACTGCCATGCAACCCATACACTAACAGCGTTAGCCTGGGTGGAGCCATTCATGTCTAATGCTTGTGCCTCTTACTCTGTGCTTCCGTGTGTGTGTGTGTGTGTGTGTGTGTGTGTGTGTGTGTGTGCGCGTGGCGCTGCAGGAGTGAAGGACTCTGAGATGAGGCGTAAAATAGCATGTCTACTAAGTATTGAGGGAGGCCACTCCATTGACAGCAGCCTGCCAGCTCTGCGTATGTTTTACCAGCTGGGGGTCCGCTCCATGGCCCTCACACACAACTGCAACACACCCTGGTAAAGGCTGCATTCATATATTTCAAATGCTTTATTTGCATCCAGTAAGTTTAACCAGAATCTTACATGAGATTCATATTATTACAGAGGTTGAACGTATGTATGTTAAGGAATAAGAAATGTCCAAAACATAGTTAAAATTTGGCTGCTTTAATGGTCAGACACACACACATACAGACACCAAGCAGTTTCCCTGCTTTTAGAGAGGCTTAGGTGGCAATGTCAGCAGTGCAATGGGTTTTGCATACATCTATTTTGGCTTTTTAAGAGCATGCAACAACTATTAGAAGCAGATCCAAGTGTATAGTACACAGTCCACGCCATTTGTACTCTACACCTGCCATCTGCACACCATTTCAAAATTTTCATCGTTGGCAGATCCAAAGATCTCATGAAAAATGTCAGCATAAAGAGCAGGGTGTGCTTCAGCGATGGCCACATGATGACAGATACAAACACAGCAGGCAAGTGTTGTTCACTGTGCCATTACAATAGAACGGGCCATTAATACTTTACATAGAGCAGAGCAGCCAACAGGTAGTTGCCTCTCTGTTATCTCACTGTCAGTAATTAATGACACAGGTCTTTTGAGCGATCTGCCATGGCATATTTTGTTTGACACCATAGCTGGTGGACTCCTCTTGCCGGTAAAGGTTTTCTGCTCCATTTCAACACTCTTCCCAACACACTCTTCCCTCGCTGCTCATCATAGCATCTAGCTGAATTGTGCCCCAGCTGTATGAGAAGGAGCACACCCACATTCAAATGACCTAAATGAAGCAGTATTTGGACCCATTCAAATAGGAATTTAGGTGGTCAGAACATTCACTTACTGTACAAGGGCTGCCTAAGGTTCCAATAGTTTGGGATACCCATAGCACTTTCAGACAAAGCACTTTCAGCACATTCATGATTCACTACTTGGGTTTTTCATTACCACGTTTTGACACTATTCTTTCTCATTGCAGGGCTGAATCCTCCTCAACTCTTTATAATGACTATAAAAGAGAGAATAACAGCCTGACACACTTTGGTAAGGTAAGGTCAACTTCAGAATAGCCTGATTTTGCCTCTGTATTTTAGGCTTTTTAGGTAATGAATCACAACCTTTTAGAATGAATCTTCTGTCTATTTTTAAATGTTGGCCAACAAACACACGGAAGCATTTACTTTCCCTAAAATGGAAATATTGTGTTTGGAAGTGAAATCCTTCAACTGCTCTTTCTGTGAAATGCGGTCCACCTCAAAATCATTAAGGTTGGTAAACAGTGTTGTATTTTTTATGCTTTATTTAGGTCTACTAAGTGTTCACAGGACAAGAGGCTTTTTACAGAGGAGCTGGTATAACCCAAATTGGACTTATAAAGCGCATTTAGCACATAAACATGTTTTTGTTTGCTGTAGCAATGGCATTGCAAACTGTAAATAACTTCTTTTGACATCACAAACATTATTATCCTGCATTTCCTGCTCACTTGGCTCACTTAGCATAAGCATGTGGGACTTTCTAGATTGCTGTCTGTGTGTGTATTCATGTGTGCATGTGTAGCCATCTTCTCACTACTGTTGAATTGACTTCCTTCCTGCCAAAGAGACTGTAATTGGCTGATGTAATGGCGTTTGAATGTCTCTTCTAGGCGGTAGTGCAGGAGATGAACAGACTGGGGATGATAGTGGACCTCTCCCACAGCTCTTGGGACACGGCCCGGGCCGTGCTGAAGCTCTCCAAGGCTCCTGTCATTTTCAGCCATTCGTCCTCCTACTCCGTCTGTAACCACAGCCGCAACGTCCCCGACTGGCTGCTGCAAGAACTGGTGAGACAACCGACTGACTGACTGACTGACTGATTAATGGCTTGCTTGGTTGCTTGATTGATTGATTGACTGAGACGATTGAGTGGTTGATCGATTGACTTAATAAATTTATATCTTTAAGAATTTGGACTGCATTAAAATAGACAAAGGGTACTGTACATTTAAGCCAGAAATTGTCAGGATAACACAATGAAGGCTGTGGCTTATTACTTCCATAGCAGAGGTTATGTTTTCGCTCCTGTTAGTTTGTCTGTCTGAGTTTCAGCAGGATATCTCAAAAACATGAATGGATTTCCACTGAATTTGGTGGACTGATTTGGTGGACTGATTTAGTGGAACAATTGATTAGACTTTGGTGGTGCGCCAGGTCTGGGACATTTGCCATTCGACGATTAACTTTTTTTTTTAGCCATAACTATGATGATAACAGAAACAGACACTCCAAATCCTAAAGGTATGTTTGCAGGTTCAAGAAATCAATTTAACTTAAAATGTAAGTGATAGGAATGATGTCTTTGGGTGTAACAGCAAGTTGGAGAATTGTTCAGCATTGGCATAGGTTTGTGCTCTCCAAGTGCCTTCTAGTTTCCATTGTGTGTGTTTTTTGTGTTTCTTGAACTCTCATTACTTGCTACCAAGGTAGTTGCTACACAGGCAGCAGCCTCTTACCCTGGGATGCACATTCACCCAGTGTGTGCCCAGTAGTCACACACTGGGCAAATCTTAAGATCTAGATGATACCTAGAATGTAATACATCTCTGTCAGTGTGTCTTTGCACTTAGGATATTGCCTGCTGTACTGTTTGAAAAATGTGGCTGCTTGCAGGCGGTGTTGAATGTGTGGCACAGGGTCTCCAACAACATAAAATGATAGATTTTTTTTTTTCACCCTAACATTAAGGCTTATTCTTGCCAGATACACTTGTCATCGTGACATTGTGAATGTGATTGTGTCTTGGCCTTGTTTTCTTTCATCTTGGTTGTAGCTACCTAATTATAGTGTGTGCATTGCAACAGTGCAAGTCAGCAGCGGGAGCATGGCAGAGGAACAGAGGCTCATGATCAAGCTTCAGCTAGCAAATACAATAATGATTATGGAAAAAGATTAAACTGATCTGCAACTTTGAATTGCACCTTGTCTATGAGACAAGCGTCAAATACAAATTTTGCAACACAGAGATCAGGGGGCATCTCAGTGCTCTTCTGTTCTATGGCTTTGACTCTTGCACATTGTATAACTGGTTGTTTATAATGTTGTGATCTAGTAAATCGAGGCTTAATGGACTCTTTCACTCATTGTAAATCGCTCTGGGAAGTCAGCTAAATGTGTACAATGTAAATGTAGACAGTATTTGTACTTTTCCTGTGCAATCTTCCCCTCCTTGCTTACTCCCAATCCTCCTCTGCAGAATCTCTTATCTTTCCCATATACAGTATATTCATTAGACTCCCTTGAGGCTCACCAAGTACCTTTTTGTAACACGTTTTATTTGAAAAAAAGACAACAGCTTGACAGCCGTAACAAGGTCTCTTATTATTTACATCATTATGTTTATTGTTAGAGGAAATACTGATATAAAACTGTAGTGTGTGAATGTGTTGGGAGTGACAACTTGTGTGTGTGGGGGGGTGTGTGTGTCTGTGTCTGTGTGTGTGTGCTGCAAAAGAGGGGGCAAGGCAAAGTTGCTATAAAGAGTACAAAAATGTAAAAAATAATTTTCATCAGTGATTTATGTATGTTATATGTGTATACTTGTTTATCTATATGTTTTTTTTTCTTTTTTTTATGTGTATATGTGCACGTATATGGGTGCTAGGTGTATATGTGTGTGTATATGTGTGCGTGTACAGTATGCATGTGTACATGTGTATATATTTGCTACTTTCATGATCAGCCTCTTAATTATGTCTTGTCTCTGCCTCTGAAAAAAACTTGGTCACAAAATAAATATCCAGGGAAGGTTGGCTGAGAACACATACTCTTTTTCAGCAATGCCTGTGATGCATGTGACAGCAACAATATGTAATTAAGTTTTGCTTGAGTACGAAATAAACACAGCAGTGTTCGCTCTTAGATTTTTTTCAAATGCGGGGGGTAGGGGGAGACTTGGTTCGGAGATTCAGGTTCACTTCTTAGCAATTGCAGGATCAGTGCCAGGAGGTGTTGCAGTTTAAGTATGGCTCTTATTTATATCGTGAAATTGTGTTATCTTTGTTTGGGCGGGTTGAGCCACAAGACCAGATGGTGAAGTTTCACAAGCTCAAACACAGCCTACTCACATCTGAGAGTTGTATTCATGCTCAGCTTATTGTAGCCCGGGATCAATTTTCCCATTTGTTAATGCATCTTCTTTGATACTAGTCTTGGCAAAACTCTTCTGTGTTATGTTTCAGAAAAAGAACCGAGGGGTGATCATGGTAAATCTCCACAGTGGATTCGTTGCCTGCAGAGACCAGGCCAATATCTCGCTTGTGGCGGGTGAGGGATCTTCAGTCTTCATTTTTTTTCTGTTATCAAGTATATCTGGTTTGTGTACATGTTTTGTCTGACACTGACGGTTTGCTATGTTATTCCACTTTGGTTTACAGACCATTTTGACCACATTAAGAAGGTAATTGGAGCCGAGTCGATAGGAATTGGAGGGGACTTCGAAGGCGCTGTGAAGTAAGAAAAACCCTTTGGAAAACACATCTTAAGACACACAAAAACAAAATATTACAAAATACATGCTAGTGGGGCACACACTCATCTCTCGCACTCTCCACAACACTTATTTTTTGGTCGTTGTTGAACCAGATCTATTTTGTGCTTTTGTTAGCCTGTCATGATGTCGGCCATTTGGCTGTCTCTACTGGCAACAGACAGTAAAATGGTAAAGATCAATAACTTTTGAATGCTAACAGACATAAAGAGAGGCTGCTACAGTAGAATTGATTCTGAATTGTGGGTAACTACTGATTCTAGTTGTTGCATGTAAACAGAACACACTCAACCCCAAACAGAAATGTCACAAAATAAAGAATAATTAAGAAGGCCAAGGCTTAAAATGTTTATTATTATTACTCATTCATGACTAATGCTATATTCAATAACACTGAAACTGTTGTCAGTGTGAGCAGTTTTATTACTCCAAACTGACATTTGGCAACCACTGCTTGGCTTTTACAGCACATCCTGTAAATTAATCTCCCTGAGGAAATAAATATGAGAGAATAATAAGAGGTGTTTGTGTTAACAGCTTTCCTCTGGGGTTAGAGGATGTGTCTAAGTATCCCGCCCTAATCCAGGAACTCCTGCAGAGGAACTGGCCCGAGAACGACTTGGCCGCCGTCCTTCGACTGAACTTCCTGCGAGTGTTCGAGGAGGTGGAGAGGGTGAGCTATGAGTCTAATGTATTTTAGGTTAAAGAACAGTAAGTGGAAGGTAACAAAGGTGAAAGGCATATTGACACTTTGTGTCCAACTCACAGGATCGCGGCAGTATTAGAGAAGGATTAAAGGGTGGATGCTTGGAAAAAACTGTCCATCTTCTTCTTCTTCTGGTGATTTTATCTCGTATTTTCTGGTATCTGGTATGTTTTTTTTATCTGGTACTCTCAATTCCCCAGGTCCGTGATGAGCTGAGTGGGACCCTGCCCAGTGAGGTCCTGATCCCCCTAGAGAAAGTGCAGAGCCCCTGCAGGATGGTCCTAAGACCTCCAGGCACGGGAGGAGACAGGCTTGCCCCCTCCAGGGCCCACCATGGACCAGGAGGCCCAGAGAGCCCGCTGATTTTGGCCATGGTCCTACTGCTCTCCAGCCTGTTTATAGTTTATTGAGTAAGAGTTTCATTGTGGTCAAAGTGCATAATCTTTGATATAGAAGAGGAGAGCATGAGTTTGCTATAGCTGTTTGTAGGTCGCCACAACACTCTAGTCGTCAATGAGTAAAGTTAGGGGAGTGGATTCCCTGTGTTGCCACCCATACCAAAGAAAGATGCAGTATTAATGTGTGCCAATTGGTAAAAAACCCATTTGGTAGATATTTAAATTGTTTTACAGCACTGAATGGATACATTTTTAGTCTTCTCACATTTCACAGGTTTACACCATATAGTGTAGGCCATCAGTCCTCTGAAAGGCACTTTACCTTCTGAAGCTTGAATTTAATCATTAGACTTCAGTTGGTTGCTGAACATATTGTATCTGTGCTGACATTATCTATACAACAATAATATCATCTGAAGGATAATAAATGAAACAGATAAATAGTGATAGATAGATAAAAAGTGCTGAGATAGCATTTTTAAGTTTTAAGTTTTCAAGTGTTTTTTTTTAAGCTTTTGTTTCTCCAGTGTTTTGTTAGCTTGCAGTTACACACAGGAGCTGCCTAGTACAACCACAGTCTGCTATTGTTGGCCAGTGAGCAGCTTCACTGGAACAATTGGAGGTTGGGTTACTGCAGGTCAGGGTTAGGCTGGGCTATTTTAGGTTAGGTAAGGTTAGGGTTAGGGTTAGGTTAGGATAGGTTTGATTCCACTGCAGTGCATAATGTATAATTATTCTATTTTGCTTATTTGAATATTATCCATTGGTGCAATATTAATTTTGAATATTTTTTAAAAAGCTTCAACAACACAATATATATGGAGGACTTTATGAACAGGTTTATTTTATATTACAGCATAACAAGATACTATGAAAATTTAGAAAACATATTGTGTACTTTAGCATTATCGTTTTTGCCTTTCCTTTTTTCGTTTTCATAACTGAAATGAACATGACTTGGAACAGCAGAAACTCAAAGGAACAGAGTGACGACCTGCGTTGTAAATGTTTTATTGAGTCGTATAAAACACTGTTGGCCTGTACACATCATTCAGTCTACAGGAAAAGAAACATTTGTTCGCTACGCTGTATGGTGACCCGGAAAGCACTTCTCAAGCCTGTCAGCACAAATATGGTTCAAATGCAACAGTTCAGAAATGATTCATGTACACACTTTTCTCTTATCAACAATACAAATCTCTGTCCAATACAAAACAATCATAAATTATAACTTTGAAAAAAAATGCTTTCTGATTTCTGGCATCCACATTTACAAACTGTGCCAAGTACAGCACAACCCAACTTACACCTTTTGTTCATTATCTACAATCACATGTTCTCTTACCTCATTGGGGAAATGCGGACAAATAAATAAAATAAATATAGAGGTGTCTTTCCACTATCAAAGAGCAGTTTTAGGTTCAAAATTTGGCACAATCTGTGAAAGCTCTGTACTACTCAAGATTGTTGTCTGGCAAGTTGTCAAATGTAGGTTTATTATCACATATAAAGAAGTCTTGTAAGCCACAAACAACAACAAATACTGACGTGATTTGTGTTTGAGAGTTTGATACACAAAACATAGATTTTTGAGGGAGAAAAATAACAGCTTTCTGTTGTCCGTGTAAAGAATGGCAAAGCCGTGTTCATAGATGGATATGTACCCCAGTGTGTGCCAATATTCTACAAGAATAGAATAAACTTCTTTTGTGCGCAAAAGTCCATACTTCATAATATCATGGGTCTCTACCCAGAAGTGTCTGGAAGCTGAGCTGGTGCTGCCCCCTGTGGCCCGGGGTGGAATGTGTCTCATTGAGGCGGAGAGGGGACGTCTGTAGCGGCTCCTAATTGGTCAAGAGTAGATGGTGATGACCTCGCGACCGCCCCCTCTCACCAGCAGGACTCTCTCCAAGCCCTCAGTCAACACCTCCAGAAACTCCATATCTGAGGCAAAGGTTAAGGAAGTAGGCCTATCACTAACCAAATGACAGCTCACACACTTTGTATATCTATGCTATTGTAGCCTAAAGGAAAATTAGAGTATAGACATTGGTTACTTTTCTAAATTAGCCTTATACAATACCAAAAATCAACTGTCAAGCTACAACTTGGGAGTGCTCTGGATTGGAGGCTAGGGCTGAAGAAAAGTGTACAGTCTTCATGTCACCGTGACCTAAATTTGGAAACAAATCTACAGTATCAGACTATGCATTTTTACTAGGCTCATTCTCTGTAAAGTACTTTGAGACATGCTTGTGATGAAGGGCTATAAATGGCAATAAATGAACCTGAACTTTTTGGATACACCCACACCCCAATAACCCTTTTCAGATATTTTTTTCCAGCCTGCATGTTATAAAGGCTAATTAGCCATTATTTGTGCACAGATGTTTTTCTAATGGACCTCCATGATGGCATCAGACATGGTTGCTAGGAGATTTGTGACTTAACTGCCAAGCTTCTACATTACTCTAGAACAGTCAATTGGCATTTTAAGGCTAATGCAGTATGGGCTAATTCAGTATGATTTCAACAAAAACGGTGCACTTGTGTTTGGTCATATTGGCAAAGGATACAGTTTTCATCTCCGTCTGTGTTCCGAGGTGGTCCCGGCATGTTGAGCAGCACTAATCGAGCGTCGTGGGACTTGTTGACTATTACCTCGTTCAGCTTCACAGCTGTATGCATTCGCCGCACATTGGACTGGTCCCTGGAGGGCAGCAAGAGGTAGAGTCAGAGAGAGAGGGGGATAGATCCACATAAGTCTTAATGAGAACTTTGGGAGAAGGTGTAAATGTAAGGGCAAATTCTAAGCATGTCTTCAAAGCCACTGTCTGAAACAGAAATACATACAGACAAGAGAGAGAAGAGTGAGGTGAGAGGTGCATGAAAATATAGATTATACTGGTTAAATGAGAGACACAAGGGAACCGTTCACTCTCATGCTGAACAGAACACAAGCCGACTCACGGTTTGAGGCTGATGAGTTCTCTGAAGTTCTCTGGTGCGTTGTTCCTGTTCCTCCTCTCGGCCTCACACTTCTCCCTGGTCCAGGTCATCTGGACCTTCTCTGGAGGAGGCTCCACCACCTCCTCTTCCTCATCAGAGTACAGACTGCCCATACGTACCAAGGAGTGCCTGTCCTTCACCAGCTGGGCCTGCAGGCGGCCGAGGGAATGTGATGAGACTGCATTTTCTATATACATTTTAGGCATTTAGCTGACTTATTCAAAGCAACTAGCAGTAAGAGAAGAATAGTGTTGAATAAGTCAAATTCCTGAATTGCATCACTACAAGCAACCAATACTGAAGAATGCAAAAGTCAAAACATGGGAATACAATAGTATTGCTTAATGTCCCACTATTGTGTCAGTTATTTTAACAATTTTGGATTACATAACTGATTTTGCAGTAAATTATGAGGAAGACTACTGGTTTGTGCAGGTGACAAAATTAACTGTAACAGTAAATTGTTGCAACTTGTTTAACAACAAACTTGTATCATTTTATTGACAGTTGGCTCCTGACATTCAACATTATGAAATCGTCTGAGGAGCAATAATATGAGCCATAAGACATGTTAGAACAGTTTGCATCTTCACACATCAAGGATGTTATCAAAGCAGTCAGGTCTGTGGTTGTGACAAATGAAATATCAAAAGCCTAACTTGTGTGAGTGCACCCTTGGCAAACAGTAATGTCAAACTACTACAATACAAACACTGTATATTAGACGATATTGAGAGAACCAAGCCACTAATCTTTGATGCCGTACAGCCTGCGCTTGCTCCACTGATACTGAACACAAGATTTTGTGAACTTGAATGTTGATTTGAGTTTTCACACAAAGTGATAATTATTTTGCACTAGTGACAACATAAATGAATGTACTTATACCCAGAGAAAATCAGCAGGGATCAGTGAAGGTTATTGTCTTTTCCAAGTATCATTATTATTATTATTAGTCACCCTTCCTGTGGAGTGGGCTTAAAGCAAAACTTTAAGTAAGGAATCAGTATAGTATCACAAATACAAACACAAAGAGAGACACAAACATACCTCCCTGTCTCTCTCTGCACTGGACAGCCTCATTTGCCTCAACATCTGGGACCTCTGCTCCATCATTAGGGTTCGCTCGTAGGTGTACGCTGAGATGTCACTGTCATGCTGAAACACCCCAACACCATTTTTAATGATTCATTTCACTGCAGCACAAGCTTCTGTTAACATGGCCAAATGGGCAGTAAAGCAATGAAAGAAAGTTAAAGTTGTTTTTTTTCTGTATGGATGGCTGAGTTTCCTCCTGCTTCCACTACAGGGCAAGATTATGTTTAAGATGTTTAAGGCAATCAATTTCTAGTAGAAAAAGTTTGATTTTTCTTTGTTGTTGCTTTTTTGGCACATTGTGCTAAAAAAACATGGTTGTTTAGTAAGGATATAGTTGGGATCTTTTCAGCAGCAGCTTCCAATCTTGTGTTAAATTCATTTTGAGTTAGCCCTTGACCTGAAAAGACCTATTTGGCTTTTGCTAGCTTTTGTGCTTGTTCTGTATGAAAGGAACTTTCCTCACCATCTCCACCACTTCCACCTCAGCCTCTATTCTCAGCTGGTAAAGGAATGTGGCCAGATCCTTCTTCATCTGGATGCTGTTGTCATCCATCTGGGCCACAGTGAAGATGCGCATCTTGCACTTCCTCCAAACCTGAAACACAACCATGTGTAAACCTTCAGTTTGTCAGTTTTTTGTTTTTTTTTATCACAATTTGAGTTATAGACAAATTCATAATCTTTAATGTTTTGGGGTTACATTTTTGCTTGGTACTATAAGTAAAATATGGCGTCTGTCCTCTCACTTTATGCTGTTTGAGCAGGAAGGGCAGCAGCATTAGCATTCCCCCATCATGGACGATCCACCACACATCGATGTTGCCGTCTGTGAAGCGCTCGTGGTTACTGGGGTAGAAGGACACGTTCTTGGGCACCATCAGGGCCAGGTGGGCAGCTGTGGTGCAGCGTACTGTGTCTGGGTAGAGATGAACACACAGAGACAGAGACAGTTACCTTAGACTGTTAACTTTACCATTTTGAACTGAGCTAAACATGAAATAACTATAGTGAGTAGAGCTTATTATAGCATTATATATAGCACCAGAGGAGCAAAGGAGGAGCAGCGTGCCAACATAAAGTTCTTTCTATTGAAAACCATTCCAGAATTTATTTAACCATCCAAATTTCAGGTATATTCACACAGGCTCTTAGAGATTGACTTATGGATTGACTTTCTCATCCCATGGTACCTAAAAATACAGGTCTATTTCAAACATTACGTAAACGTAAACAAACATTTCACAACTTCGTGCGTCTTTCAGAGTGAAAAACTAGGTAGTCATTCCAATAAATACAATGTAGTCAAAGCCAGTAATGGAGAAACCATATTTCAACAGGAGTGCCATCATTGATTAGGCCTTTAAACAAGTCCCATGTTATGTGGACAGCATTACAGAGAGCATCTTACTGATAAAAGTCTTCCATGCGCGAGGGTCCTCGCTCTGTCTCCAGCCGTATGGCCAGCCCATCACCACTGTGTTGTGCTTCATGCCCCCCAGGCCGCAGGACTGGATCAGATGGGCGATGCCCTCCCGCACCTTTGATGCCACGACCACCTGGCAGAAACCCTTCACCCGCTCAATCTCCATCATGTTCTTAATGGCCTGGCAGGAATAAGGTCAAAGAAGATCAAGAACAGTTATGTAGTGATAAGACAAAAGGTGCGTAGACTGAACTTCAGTCCATGATCATAATAATCATATATGGATCATCATAATATGTATAAATAATGATTTTAAAAGAAGAGCATTATTTTATTTGATCAAAGCAGCTGTTTCTTTGTTGATACTACTTGTAATAATGTGTGCTTTGAATTTAGATCATAACAATTTATGTGGCCTTTAAATTTCTATACATACGTAGGCTATGAATATAGGCTTACGGCCAAGTGAACCTATAAATTAGTGGTTTGTTTCTCCAGTTATCGTTGCATTAAGACTGTTAATCCTAAATGAATTTCAATTGCTTTTCACCAGACACATCACATCCATCAGTCCTTTATTTTACCTGAAATGGCACATTGTCACCAAGGTGTACTGCTAACAAGCCGTTGCTAGCCATGCCCTTTGATTACAAGCTAACAAGCAATGGCTGGTGAAGAAATATAATAAAAATGTATAATCAAAGTTTCAGCTTCATTACAAGGGGAATGCATTTGTAATAGTGAGGTGTGACACAGCAGAGCTACTGCAGAGAACGATAGAGAACTGTATAGCACAGTATACATCCCTTCCCAGTATCTACCTGCTCCGCTGCCTGCGTCTCCCCATAGCTCTCCAGGAAGTTGCCCTGGATGACAGAGCCCACGATGGTCAGACCTTTCCCTGCCTTCAGCTGCGAGGCAAAGGTCAGCAGCCGGGGATATTTCACATGGAGATCCTCATCCAGCTTCAACAGCACCAACAGCTGAGGTCTGTAGTGCACAGAGGGACAGACAGGCAACATGTTAAAGGCCCAATCCAAAACTGCACTTTGGCACCCCCTGTTGAAAGACTGCCACCCCAACATTGAGAAAAAATATTTCAGAAAATTTCAACTGGATGCCACTCTTGAAAAGAAAAACAGATACGAGTGGATGCCTGCGGTTGTCTATCAAAAGAGGGTAAACTGATCAGTCATTGTCACTGGGGCGGAGAACAATAGATCAGTCTGTCTGTTTGCGTGTTTGTTTATTTGTTTGTTGGTTGGTTCATTCATCCATCACATGCAATCTCTCAGACACTGCTGCTTGGATTTTGATGAAACTTGGACCTTATCCTGAAGTATCAGTCGGCGTTGTTTACATTCTATTGATACATTGGCTGCATTTGTTGTTGCCTCCCCATGTGCTTAAAGCCATATGGTCGGACAACATTCAAGACCAAACTGGACTAACTACGATTTTAAATTGTTGTCAAAACTCTCGTTGGTATAGCTATTGCATCACCCTCGCAACCTGTTTAGAGCCACTCTGGGTTGTCTCTGCCAAAGGAGGAAGTTCAGCTGAGTTTTGAAATGTTTATAATTGCAGCAAATGGTGTCAAGATAACTCTTCTTCGTCTTAAGTTCCTAGCGGGTACGCTGCCACTCCACAGCTGTGAAAATAACTCCTCCAGACCACAACTCCACAGCCGTTTTATTTACATTATAGCCAGAGGGTTTATTACATTAACGTGCAACTGGCAATACTTTATTGAGGCTTACTCTTCATCAAATCAGCAAATCATCTTAACCGCTGGTGAATCTGTCTCACATTGTGCGCTCTGTTGTAGTGCAATAGAACTGGACTGGACTGCTATACTGTGTCGGTTGCATAGCAACAGCACCAGAGTCTGGAGGACTACACTGCAAAAAATATTAAGGCAGTTCAACTTAAAAACATAAGTTTCCTTGCTGGCTTAAAATTGTGAGTTGACTGAAGTAGTACTGAATAGTTAGGTCAAAGATCATTAGTTAGTTGTTCTAATGTAGAAACTAACTGAGTGAACTTAAGACAATAAGTTCAATCAACAGTCTAGTCATTCTGATTCATGTTTCCAAGTTGAATGCATTAATTGATGAACTGAAATCCAGTGTTATTTACTTTTTCACAAGGTTTGCTAGGTTTAAGTTTGAGTTCCTCTTGTAGGCTTATGATTAATACACAGTTCAGCATACAGTATGCAGCTGCAATACACTTACTTGTAGTGGATTGTACTTTCCATGTGCATCAGAGAGAAACTTACTTTATTGTGAATTCCCAGACACATAGATAAGATAGATAGTAGATGTTATCATGCTTTTTTTGTTTGTTTGGTTTTTTTTTTTATCAGAAATTGACCTATGATTCACCAAACATACATACATAACAAGTCTCTATCCTGTAACTTCATTCAAACCTAAAGAAGGAAGAGTTTCTGGAGAGTTAAACTGGGAAGTCTGCTAATAAACTAACAGTGTTGAGTTTAGTGAATGCTTTATGTTGTTTCAACTCATAATTTTAAGTCACAAGATGTGAACTCATGATTTTAAGTCATGAAGCTCATAACTAGCACTTTTAAGTTGAAATTGACAAACACATCTATATACATTGTGTTAATGGTTAAAGACGAGTTGATTTCATTAAATTGCACTATGAGTTTTTAGTTACTTTTGTTAGCAGAATAAAAACTTATCATATAATAATAATCTTATAATAAGTTATCATGTCTTTCCATTACAAATATGACAGGGACAATTTAATCCTGTTCTTCCCTGTGTCCCCCTCTGCTTCCTATACCATTGCATGGAGGAATGATGCATCTCACCACTGCTCCAGCATTTTCAAAATTAAACTGATTAGGGGGCACCGTATCATTCATTCGTCGTCCAGGTGTCACGCATGATTGGATTTTTCGATGAAACTATTTCCAAAATTACTGTGATTGGCACAAATGGCATGGTGCAATTACAGGTCAAATAAACAAGGTGACATATTTGTTACTGGCTGTTACTGTTTGTTTGTGAGGAGACATTCAGAGCCTCTCCTGTAGGTGTAGTTATACCTCCAGTTCTTGGTGTGCGGGGGTCCAACCTCGAGTCTTAGCAGGGCGTAGCGTGCACCGCTGAGGGACAAGCCTCTTATCCCGTCTCCCCACTCCTTTTCTGCTCTGTGTTTGTATGTGAGCAAAAGAGAGAGATAAGGCACAAAGCAGAAAGAAGGCATACAGAAACGGAGACAGTGAAAAGTGATCACTTTTCACTGTCTCTGTTGTGCAGCAACACAGAAGTAGTGCATCAGACTCCAGACATACCCCTGGTACTCAATGTACTTGTAGATCATCCCAGCGATGCACATGGCCACAATAGCATAGTACCAGGAGGAGATGAACATGAGAGCCAGGCACATACTCATGCCCAGGAAGGACAAAGCCCTGTGGGAGTGAAACATAAACCCAGAAATTACATTTTTTGTACACTAACACAAGTTGTTGTTGTTGGTTTGAACACTTGGGTCAGTTAGTGGGGAAAAGTAACAACACTCCCGCCTCATTCAAGATCTACTGTGGGAAACCTTTGAGCAACAACAATTGTCCTAACCCCCATGTGTTCCAAACAAACCTTCCCTGGATTAAAAAAAAGATACAGCTACACCGTTCTTTAGTATGACTCCATTGAAAGTGCAAGCCTAGTGCATAAGAATAGGTCAAATCTATTGCAGGGGAGTCACTTGCCTGACACAATATCAAGGTTAGAAGATTCCAGACTACGCATTGTTACACTTATACTCACCAGTGGTAATATCTGAACCTTGGCCTCCAGTTGGGTGTGCGTAACAGAGTCTGCACTGCACAGGCTAAGTTCACAAAGAGATAGCACATCAAGAAGAACCTGTTGACGAAGACAAAGAGAATTGTAACACCTTCAAAGGGCATGACTTCACAATATTGCATTTGGCCTTTAAATGGAAAGGTAACTTCCATGGAAATGTAGGCAACATACCTTTCAGATGAGAATGTGTGGGTGTTGATGAATGTGCATGGTTCTGTATGCGTGCATGCGTGTATATGCATGTTTATGCAACTGTGTGTTTTTGTCTGTGTCTTCATTTGTGTGTGTGTGTGTGTGTGTATGTGTATGTGTATGTGTGAGAGCTCACATGGAAAGGATAGGTGCCACCATATCCAGTGAGGCAATAAGGATACCCAGCTCAGCTATGAGTCCAGTCAGTAGCAGTGCCCATGTGGGCTCTCCATTGGCCTTACCATGACCGAACACCTGAGACAAGAAATACAGGACTCTGTTCACTGACACAGCAGCAATACAATACATGAAGGAATGCAAATCACCTCTTATTTGGCATCAGATTCAAATGAGCAAAGACAAATATTACCAAGCACAAATATTACCAGCACAGCTTATGTGATATGGAAGTTATGTTGAATATTCAAATTATCACAAATTCTGGAAATGATAAGATCAACAAACAACTGGGTAACTGTATTCTTTATTTTACGCCTGCCAAGACACTAGGAGCTGTTTTCGTATGGCAGTGAGGTACTGTAAAATGGCAACATATTCACAACTGTAACCACATCAAAGAATAGGAGGTGGTGTGGTTAAACAGTGCACGATTGACAGGCGTATTGTCCCACCCTGAGGAAGGGAATGATGTTGTCCTTAGCGATAGCCTGTAGGAGACGTGGAGCCCCGGTGAGGGACTGCAGGCCCGCCCCCACCGTGGAGAAGAAGGAGCCAATGACGATGACCCAAGGGGAGGGCCAGGAGAGAGTCCCCACCACCAGGTTTTTATTGACTGCGTCCCCGAACCTGCAAGTATGGACAAGAATGAAATGCTGAATGTTGGCTGCTGTGCAATGGAGTTAACCAAGTGTTTGTTGTCAGTTTTGATACGTTGTATGTATGTCAGTGTTCTGGAGAAGTATGCAAATCACTACAGCAGAGAGAGATATGCCCTTCCAGGTAATGGCTATTACATTCAAGTTATTTTGCATTCCAGTATTACATTTTAGTACTGTCAGTCCATCAGATAAGTGGTCACAAAGTATTTCAAAAATAATAAAGAATACAGATAAACTTACTTGTCCCTCAGAACTACTCCTTCAATACATGCCCCAAACAGAACCACAGAACTGAAATCTGAATACAGGAGGTCAAGGAGCACAAGGTGTCACACAGCTATGTCAAATTTGTTTTTCTATCCCATTGGAAGAGGCAACCTTTCAGCCTCTTACTGCAAGAAGTCAACAAAATAAGGATACAGACAAGTGAAGTAGTGGTAATGGCCAAGATAGTTCCCACAGGGATAGACTTCTGAGCATCTCGCAGATCACCAGATCTGTTGGAGCCTGCCATGATACCTACAAAGAGATGAGGAGAATCGATAGAAACCAATGAACACATCAAAACTGTTAAACTATATCCCCTACTGACCAGACTGGAGAATAGTCTGAAGTCTATTCCCTATTTTGCTGTATTCTGCATACCAATCTGTCAATTTTCCTGTTCGTAATGATGAAACGAGAGCATGATGGAAGCAAAAAAGATGATTGCTCATACTTTAACGCTTCATATTGCACTGAAAATTAGCTAAGGAAAGGAAAGTTTGGAAAGTGACAAAACCGCTCAACATCCCCAGTTAACTCTGGAGCTTATGCCAGCCATTTTATTACTGTGCAAAATAATCTCAGACATGAGCAGTCCCACCAACTGGCCAAAATACAATATAAAATGTCAGTATATGTATATGTAGCTACTAGTTAAAAACATTGCAAATGAATCACTCTAATTGCAAAGTAAGATTTATGCATGGCTGCTTTTTATATAGAATAATGAGAAACATCCAAATAAATTGAGAAATGGGGTTGCATGTTGTTTTCATGTGAACGCAACTCATTTTAAGACACTCTATATTTTTCAGCACTCCAGTTGCCGTCTTGTGTAAATCATATAATATTTCCCATATTCTTTGGTGTACTGATTTAACAGGTTAACCAACACATTTTTTACACTGCAGTTGTTGTCAAAATCATATTATATTAATGACATTTAAGTTCAATTTGACACCTAAGTTAACCAAGTGTGGAAAAGAGCAGGTTTTTACTTGACGTGACATGGACTGAGGTTTATGCTATAAGGTCTTGATAAGCCAGGGTTGCCAGGTTTGTTGAGGCTGTCATACCTGTGGCAGAGGGGAAGAAGATCCCCACCAGGAGGGTGAATGACGTAGCGATGTCTGCCGACACGTACAGGCCAAAGCTCTCCATCGCTCCATGGACATCCACTGACTGAAGCCCCGCCTTCTCTAAGATCTCCGCTTTCTGCAGGTAGTCGCCCCACATGTTTTCTGACACAGAGGACAGACATGTAAAGCTTTAGAAACAAACTAATATTACAGAGGAAACACATTCATATACACAGGTATCAAGGTCCACTTGTGTTATTCATGAAGCAGTATATTACTTTAGTATTTTTTTGGTGAAAAAAATGAAAAAAAGTTTATCATTCAGAATTTCAAATATACAGAGGGTTGAGTTTGTAAATGTAATTTTTATCAATCAAACTATCTTGCCAACTTTAATCCTTTAAAAAAAGTCCTTTAAAAAATATTTTGTTATAATGCTGTGCTATCATTTTGTATTGTTTTTCAGTGGTGCATATCTCATTTTGCAACAAGAATCTACATTTATAAACACAACCATACTGTACATTGACCAAGTATGGCTGTATTCACATACATACTGTAGGTCTATAATATATACTCAGAACATGACAGGTGTAATCTTTATGCAAAGCCTATCCAACAAAATCCCATAGATAAGAATGGCCTGACGCTTCAAATGGGCCACGCCTACAAGGTGCGGTACAAGTGCAAAACCTATGTGCGAATCCCTATTCAGTTTGGGCAAAACAAAAAATCAACATTTTCTGTGGTTGCCTTTTCTGTGTTGTAGTAATTTATGTGAAATGTATATGGTGTATGTGAATTGCTCTTAAACTTTTCAAGTCTGTCAAACATGATCGTTATAATTGAATTATCTGGAAGTTGCAAAATGCTAACAAGCTGGCAAACTTCCGTGCAAACTTCCGTTCAAGAGAGGAGTCATGTTAGCATTTTCACACTTAAAGAAAAAACATTTTAATTATCTTGCTGTTGTTTGACAGCCATGAAAAGCTAACAACAAATTATTTATACCATATACATTTCACATATATTATTAGAACACAGACAAAGCAACCACAGAAAATGTCTTTTTTAAAAAAAAATAGGGTTTCGTACATGTACCGCGCTTTGTAGGCGTGGCCTTTTTGCCGCGTCATCGCCATTCTTATCAATGGTGTATACTTCAATCACTACTCAATGGTCCATGTTAACTTTACCTCTAATAATACCACTGGCCAGTCCTGGGATGCCCTGTATCTCTGTCACATTGTTCTGGCTGAAGTAGTCGTCGTCACAGTGAGCGCTGCTCAAGTTCCCCGGAGTGCAGAAGTTCTTCCACAGCTGACTGGGCACGGTGTCATTGCCCTCCATTACAGTCTTAGCACACACATCAAAGAGATCTCTCACCAAAGTCCTGTTGCCCAGCATGCAGATCCTGAAGGAATAACATGGAAGAAAGTTGAAATAGTTATCTTTGTAGTCATCATCATTGCTGTCACCACCACATCACCATCATCATTATCTTCTTCTTCTTGTTCTTCCTCTTCTTTTTCATCATAACCAAAAAATGATGCTTATGAAAAGAATGGCATGGAAAGAAAATATCTAATTATATGAATGAAGTAAACAATCAGTGTTGTGGTCACCTAATTAGAGGCAGATACAATACAGAATGAGAAACAAATGCAGAAAATGTGGATGTGTTGTTACGTGCCTTCATGTGTCCCTCAGCATTTATCCAAACCACTGCAAAAGCAGCTCCCTCTCTTGTCCATGACGAAACCACTAATTACACATTAAATTATCTGTAATTCACCCAACGTCCTGTTTAGACTCTGAATCAAGTCTTCCATCAACTCTTCTTGATGGACTTACGGGAATTCTGGTGGGTGAGTGATGGATTTGATTGCCCCGGCATAGATGGAAACGATGGAGATGATGACACAGGCGAGGAAGAGAGAGGCCAGCTTGTTGACATATTTCACTCCTACGAAGACAACAACAGCCATCAGGCTGAGGCAGATAGAGCCGTAGACTCTCATATTGTTTAGCAGGGCGCTGTCACCCCCATGGGGGTCTGTGGCATGGAAGATGGCCGCCTGGGGGACCAGGTATTTCTGAGGAGACAAGAAATGACAGTAGGACAATTATTTTGCTTGAATACAAATGCATATTGAAAATTAAATATTGTGAGTGATATGTATAGTCTACTGTCTTACACTGTCCCTTTGCACTGTATTTGAGGTCCTGTTATCCCTTTGCCATGTATCAATACATGCTGTGATACTATGTAAGTAGCTGATATATCTCTGCACCAATTCCACTAAGACAAATTCTTGTAGATTTATTGTACATTGCAAATAACGTACAAAAAATATTCCAATATTAACTACAGTACAAGGGAAATTAAGGATGTGTTAAAGAATTGTGTTAAGGAATCAGATTTATTTTCAAACTCCACTACCAGTCAAAACATTTTTTCATTATCTTTACTATTTTTCACATTTTAGAATAATAGTAAAGACATCAAAACTATGAAATAACACAAATGGAACTATGCAGTGACCAAAAAATAAATAATAATAAATAAATAAATGTGTTAAATGAATCAAAATTATTCTTAAAAAAAAAAGAAAATTAATCTTATATTTTAGATTCTTTAAAGTGGCCACCTTTTGCCTTGATGGAAAGGCAAAATTCATACATAGGCATCAATTTCACTATTTATATTTGTCTAATAAACAAATTTCAAGCATTTAAGCATAAGCCTTTAGAACAAAATGGCTTTAAGATCATGAAAAACAGAGTATATTCAATCAGGTGTGTCCAAACTTTTGACTGGTCGTGTATATGTACAGTATATGAATGTCAATTTTAACAAACTGACCAAGAAGATTTCGATGGCCCCCAGTATGTACATGGCAGCAGCAAAGGTGGTGCCCAAGTAGAAGCACAGCCCCACAGCTCCTCCAAACTCTGGACCCAGGGAGCGTGAGATCATGAAGTATGCTCCTCCAGCTACAACACATGACATGAAGTATTATTGATGGCAGTACAAGTGAAGCCATTGGAGAACTCCCACTTCGTTAAGGCATGCACTGCAAACAACAGTAGCTTACTGCTGCCCCCAAGAGGAAATGTGTGGGAAATATTCATTTTTTTTTTTTTTTTTCACAGAAAAAGAAGATACAAGCAGATCGAAGGTCCGGCAACTAGTTGTTTGAGAAGCAGTTTTATGTTGCAGTAATGCCTCTTCAGTTCAGGACTATTTGCCAAAGAATAGGCTACAGTGGTCAATGAAGAGTAGATGCAGGGCAAATGTATAATGGGGGAGTTTCACAATTGCTACTACAATGTTGAAACATGTCGGTCTGTTATCTCATGGTTTCAAGTATGTAGAGGTTAATTACCTGGAACAACTCCATTAGTAGCAATGGCACTCATTGATATGGCTGTGAGCATCGTCTACAAAGGAAGATGGAAAATGTGATATTAATGGAAAAGGATGATGCAATCACACACAGAGACGTCATGGCAACTTCCGGGTGCTATGTTAATATCCTCTGACCAAAACAACCGCAGGCAAGCAAAGCTTCCATCTAGCAGAACATAATCCATTTGGTGGACACTTATGCAAAGCACAATACACTTTTAGCATGGGTGGTCTAGGAGAGAATCAAAACACTAACTCTTACAGTAATTAACTTTCTCTCACCATTGAGCTATACAGGACCACAATGTTTGTTATGTGAGATTTAGCTGATAGGAGCATACTTAAATAATTGTTACTGCCTTATCCAGCCTCATGTGTCAGGCTAAATTGTATGTGGGTTCTATTGACTGGTTGGCAATATGAGCTGGCTTGTGACCCAGATTCATGGTGGAAAGAACTCAGTGTGAAATGGTGCATGTGTATGTGTGTGTGTGTGTGTGTGTGTGTGTGTGTGTGTGTGCATACTAACACATGAGCAGCACATGAGGACAATTAGGAAGGACTGCACGATGCCGGCCGTCCCAACGATCCACGTCAGTCGGAGGAAGAGAATGACACCGAAGATGTTCTGGAGACAGGGCAAGTAGACTCCCATCAGGGTGCCCATGTTGGGAGACTGAGAGAGAGAGACAGAGAGTACTGAGCATGACATTTCAGCAAACAAATGTATTGATCATTAAATATTGATTGATGTACTTTTTAAAGGTCATGCAATCATGCCATCAGCTCTTTGCTTGTATCAAGGTCTTACATCGCCACAGCCTGACTGTAGTAGGCACAAAGGCATAAACAATCAATCAATAAGTCCTAATACACTAACTGGATACTAGAGTTTAGACATGGTGAAAAACAGTGAGTGTTGCTTTGCCCTGCCCTGACCCCTGACCCCTGACCCCTGACCTTGGGGGCCTTCCTTCGCGAGGCCTCGGCGCTCTCCTCCTCCTCATGCTCCTTGGCTCCCTGGGTGATGTTGGTGTAGTTGACCAAGCGGCTGAGCAGAGATGACACCTTGGGGCGTATGTCCAGCTCTTCCTGGAGGAAGGGAAGAGATAAAGTTGCATTAATGAAATTATTCATTTAATACATAAGAAGAATATTGCATTGTAAAATTTGTTTATTATCATTTATCATTAGTAGTAGTAGTAATAATATTAATACTAGTAGTAGTAGTAGTAGTAGTAGTAGTGTTGCAATGACTAATAATAACTAATAGCTAATTATATATTATAATATTATTATACCATATTTAGATTCTTTAGTGTCATTTCATAGTATGTATGTTTCTGCATGTTGATCTGTTGCCCAACTAATTTGAAAATTCAGCCAAAATACAGAATTCACACGTATTTTTCCAATGCCCCAGCACAGTCCAACCACCACTGTGAATGTAAACAACCTCTCTGTCAAAAACCAGAGAACCAACACTAAACTGTGATGTCGTCCAAATGAACCACATGGAACTTCTCTATTGGGCATGACTGGTAAGTACAGGATTTATCTGAATATTCACATCAAAATGAGCTTCATTATTATAGTGGTGCTAATAATTCTCTGACAGACGATGTACCCGTATTCCAGGAAGATTACCCTGACTACACTGGTTCATCTCTCTCATATGACATGGAGTTCTTACACAGTAATATTAACAGACCTCAAACAAGGCCAGATTCCTGTCATAGAAGTCACTCTTCTTAGCAGCATCGGCACTGTTGAGAAATGGACTGTCTTCTTTATGGTTCCCATGTCCTGTCAGGGTGTAGAGAGAAAGAGGGAGATAATTAATGGAGGAACATTATTTGGACAAATATAGATAACAGATAAAAACAAATAAAAAAAGATAATGCCAACTGCTATTTCAAACCAGGAATTTGAACTAGGGTCAGACCAATATGTAATTTAGCTGAAATAACGGGCAAATATTGGCCTTTCAATAAAGATCGGTTATTGGCCAGTAAGTGTTGCCCACCGCTGATATGATAGAGGTGAGGACAAGATTTTACTCAACCAGCTTCAGGGGTGGCAGTCTGTAAAACTGGCAATGAAATCTGCCTCAACCTCTCTTAAATTGCTCACCTTACTGAATTTCATGAGTATGGGTTTTAATGGACAGTTTTAGCTCCCCATGGTTTAAATGGCTTTTTCACACTGCACAGAATTCTGGTGGAAGCATTGAATCCTTGCAACTTTTTTTTTTTGGCAGGAAAATGGTCACATTTAAATATAGAATATTGGCACAAAATATCAGCTACTGGCAGCTTCAGTCTGAAAATATATTGAGTATCGGCTTTCAAAAACCTGTATCGGTATTATTGAACATTGATTCAACACTGACATTTGACAGGTATGTGAAATAACAATTCATGCTTTTAACTATTTACAATCATACAACTATACAGTACAACTACTGTATAACAAGCTTCAAATCTTACACATAAAACTCAGATATAGTCATACATTTAATTTAATTCTTTCAATCAATCAATTATGAAACAAAAAATGTATGCAATCATATTACTGACTGTGGAATGCTTACACAACACATAACCAGAATCATAGAATTGCTTTATTTCATTTTGCACTCGTACTTAGTGAAATACAGCAATTGGTATTTTGGATTGAGCCTTTTTATATCCATGTGAACAAATTGGCTTTAAAACAGTACAGTAGCGGATCTTTTATTTTGACACCCTCCTCTGGCAGCATGTTACACCTCTCCATCTCAGTGTCACAGATGACACTGATGTTACATAAATTTCTTATGAAAGATGACAGTGATGAACCATCACTGATGAATGTGCAATAAAGCGGTTATGTAGGTCTTACTCAGGCATGATGAATGTGTCATGATGAACTGGGTTTCAAATAATGAGTTATCCATTTGGATTCAAACCAAATAAGATGATTTGTTGG
This sequence comes from Centroberyx affinis, assembly GCF_046629955.1. Classification (NCBI taxonomy): domain Eukaryota; kingdom Metazoa; phylum Chordata; class Actinopteri; order Beryciformes; family Berycidae; genus Centroberyx; species Centroberyx affinis. Next base: position 66,349 of record NW_027279913.1, read on the forward strand.
AAAGAAAAGTATTTGAAGATTTGAAATAAAAAGAAAATATTTCACTTGGTCTGGTCATAGCAATCAAATATAAACAGGGCCAAATATGTCAGTCTAAAGATAGCTAGGTTTGCTGATTTTAGAGAAAATTCAGTTGTCTGATTAATATTGACATTTTTAAAGCCTGTCCAAGTCTAACTGTATGACATTATTCTGCGATTAAGAGTAAAAGTGGAGGAAAGTGCAATCAAGATGAAAGCATTACATTGACCAACTGGCCACACCTCAGCAGTTCAGCATCTCAGAGTGATAGAGAGTAATTAATATAACAAACTACGAAAAGAATAACATGAAATTCTATGGCATTTACAATTTCTCTATGACATTTTTGACAAGTTATTCAGTCAACATTTAACAGTCACTGTTTACCCAGCACCAAAAATAATAATCAAAGCACCTTAATCTCTCATGTAGCATTAATCTTTATAAAGAAACTTCATGTAGTGAAACATCCTCCTTGCCAAAACAGCACCAAGCATGTTAAAGCAACCAAGCAAAGTCAAGGTGACAAAAAAGCGTATAATCAGATTTCATTCTCATTAAACTTCTGCTTTTCAGGAAAAGAATCAAGCAGAGACAAGCACAGTGCCTGGGGCAAATGCTGCACGCAAACTCCATCACACACATATACACACTCACTGGCTTGCACACACCTCATTACCTAGAAATCCGGAGAGGATCTGATCTTTGGGTTATTAGAGCATGTAAAGTTTAACAGTTGCATCTCACAACCCAAATTAATCCTGCAACAAAAAACTCTGTCAACTAACTAACTGGGCATGAAATGAAATACTGTACTCTGTTCTATTCTCGATGAACCAGCTTTGTTGCGAGCATATTGGTTCAGATTCCCCCGCTGGTCTTCACTCACCTGTGTCCCGTGTCCCAGTGCCATTGGTGCTGCTGTGGGTAAGCATAGCTCTAGTCTGTGTGCAGGCAGCAGCAGTGTAGTCTGCGCTCTGGCTCTGGGGAATAGTCAATCACCATCCAGGATGCCCGGTCACCCAGGGCGAGCACTCACCCAGGGGCCTGGTCTAGCACATGGCGTGCTGCGAGGAGGGGGGTTAGGGGTGGGTGGTGCTGGTATGGGCACCCACACACACACACTATGGCACAATGGCACAATGAGGCACATGTCTGCTCATGGGTGATCTGAGTGGCTAGGGTTGGGGTGTATTCAATAGAGAAGTATTTCACATCTGTGTACCTACAGTGTATTGATATTCAGTCTTCATTCAGCGCAGCAATAGATGTAGGCCTACATGCTCATATGTCATAGAGTAAGCAGCAAATCAGTCAGTCATTTGGGTATGAAACATCACTCTCAAATCCTCTTCAAAGCCATTCTTCCAATACCTACTGTAATAGTGAGTGATCGAACTGTTTGAAAGGACTTATATACAGTATATATATACTGTATATATATATATATACACATAGAGAGAGAGAGAGAGAGAGAGATATGAAGTGATGTTTCATTTCTCTTCTTTCTCCACTTGCACAAAACAAGCATTGTTCAAAACTGGCAAAGGGATACACACATTTCTCAGATGCAAAAAATGTAAAAGATGCAAAAAGATGTATTGAATAGTGATCAATGACAAAAAGCTTCTAAAAATCCTTAACCTCCCCTTTAACATCTGAAAATTAGGTGATCACTCGGGGGATGAAGGCAAAATTCCTATTGGTGTGACTGCTCAAACCCTGACAACTGCACAACAGGAGTGCAGTGATGCCAGGGACGAGATGAGAGTAAAAACCATGTAAATGCTGTCCTCTAGTGTTGGCTTGCTGTCAGTGGCATAAGATGAGAGATGAACATCTGAGTTTGAAGCACCAGACAGTGCAGGGAAGTCATTGCTGCTGTGCAGTGAAGATACAGCAGGCATTTTTTGGGTCAATATTGATGGACAATGCTCCCAGCAACAGCCAAGGAAATGAGTCATAGGGGTAAATCTGCTGAAATCTTTCCTGGCAAGTCTGATTCTTTTGGCACTGTTGCTCCAAACATTGTCCTCTGTATCACTGTCTTAATGCTAAAACCTAAGATGGTTTAACTTCCCATTCTCTCTGTCCTTCTGTCGGAAAGGCAGAGTAGAACTCACTTCACCACTGGACTGAAGAGATGGAGGGGGTCTCCTGTTAATAACCTCACATTGGACATCTAATTAAAGAGATTAGAGATTAACTGGCCTGTTATGAAGGCACACAGACTCCTGCAGTGAGCACAGAGCAGCACAGAGGCTTTACAGCAACATGTCCCGACAAGCCACCGGTGCCTCCGCCAAAACACCTCACCACCATAAGATCAAAGACGGCCAGTGATGTGAGACGGACAAATCTGCAGCAGGGTGAAGTCATCACAGGTGAGAGCTTCAGCAGAGGTGCACATGGCTTTTAGTTTCAGGATTTGTTTTCTGGAGTTGTTTCAACAAATAAGCCTAATAAAGCTTTGGTGGTGAATATTACATCTTATATTGACCATGTTGGAAATTAAAGGATCATGTGTTTAACATCTTCTGAGGTTACCTGAACTTATGCTGTTTTTGTCCTTTTTCACTCAAATACAATCAGAATACTGTGTGATCATTAGCCTGTTTTTGTAGCAACTTTGTCCAATTACAAACGATTTGAGTTATTCATAGTTGCCATATGGCATAATGCTAACACTGGCAGCAGCTCTCATTTCCAACACAACAATGAAATTACCACATTTGTCTGCCATGATCTTTCCATTGTAGCCCCACTCAAACACAGAATAAAGGAAAAGTCAAATCCAAAGCAAATGTTTCAACAGACTGCCAGGTGTCGAGGCTTGGGAACTTTAGCCTTAGGGGTGTCATTTGTTGTGTGTTTACAACTAGATCAATACCTGGATGAGTTGTGAGGTTGTCGTGTCATTACAAAGGTCAAAGGACATGACTTCTAAATGAGATCAGGCTGTTGTCTACGTGTAATTCTTGGCCTTCACAGGGAAAAACGTCTCTTTTTACTGTTCTTTTTGAGACCAGAGATTCACAGAGAGCTTGCTCACAATCATGCTTCCACTCAGGGCAAAACTACAATAACCCAATGAATATGATATATGGTTTGCCACCAGGTGCAAAATCTTCCCAAAAATAGCTCCTGCTTACAATTCTTCCAGGACAAAAGACTTTGTGAATCAGCCATTAAATGACACAGTATCCCTCCAAACATCTGTCATTGCCTTCCTCCATCTAGATTGCACAATATACTTGGAAGGTTTATAATATACAGAGGCTGTTTTTTTACTAAGCAACATTTGAAATGGTGGACATTTTCAAAACAACGAATGTTCGAGAGAGAAAGAAACTTCAATGTGTCAGCGTGTTCTAAAGCCGATTAGACATGGAAAACAATATCTCTCTCCATTAGCTCCTTAGGGTTTGAAAGCCTCTTTGCTAAACTTCCTCTTTAATGAACATTTAAGACTTAACATTGTGAGGCAGAGAAGTCATGCAGCTTAGCCCACTCTACTTCGTGTGGCTGGCTGGCATCAGTGTTCTACTGATTAGTGGCGTTCAGAGGTGGTGTGTGTGTGCATGTGTGTGTGTATGCGTGAGAAAGAGAGTGGAGAGTGTGTGTGTGTGTGTGTGTGTAAATGTATATGTGCAAATCGTTCTCTATTTTCTTCTTTTTCCTCTTCTTCCCACCGGCTCCCCCTCTCTCTGTTTTGATACACAAGAATGCCTTAATTTAAAAGTTATAGCTGGGTGTGACTGTGCATTTACAAGACCAACCTGGGTGAACCTCATCAATGTGCAAACATGATTCAAAGGAACCAAAACTGGACCAAAGGAGTTCAAATGGATGCTGAGTTGTCTCTTTGACAGGTAAGCACAATTTATGTTTATGTTTACATTTACATTTACATTTAAATTAAACCAGCTGATTTGCTGAGAAATTAAGAATTGAGGATTTTGATTTGGTGTAGTTTTGATGTCTTCTGTAGTCTGTTCTGTAAATATATTTACAGAGCAGAGTTACCTAACACAGCAGATAGGGGAGAGATAATATTATCGCTCTATCAATTTCAATGTGGACTTCATTCTTCTTGCTAAGTCCATTGATTTAAACACAACTCATACAAGACCTTGCAGACAGTTACCAAAGTCATTGCCTGAGAGTAAAAACAAAGCTGTTTAAAGAAATAAAATAACACTTTAGTCCACACTAATGAAATATGGTTTCAGATCAACAGTCTTTGATTGTGTTTCGAACTGTAAGGGGTCTACTGACCTGTGGTGATGTGACTCTAGATCACACATCTCACGACTCACAACTATTATTATTATTTGCATGGAACAACAGTCTTGTCAGGTGTGACATAGCAGTGAAATGATAGAGATGTGTGAAAAGCGAAATAATATTTTCCTTTTCAGAAGTTAAATCTAGCTTTGCCAAAAGTTGTTGTGCTTCCTTTCAGTCTTCTCTCTTCCCTTTCCTGTGGCGAATAAAATGTATTTCTGCTGTAGCAATTGGCCATCGTTAGCTGTAATGGTTCTGTTTGTGGAACAGAATCTGAACAGGGCAGAGGAATGCTAACCTGCTGTGCCAGGGTGCAAAGCATTAGCTTTGATGTTTGCTAATGATGGGGAAAGGACAGCGGCACAGCCTGGTTACCTCAGGGGGTAAAGGTGGGAGGGAAGAGGTGCACCATACAGTAGACTGTTGAAAAGACAGCAATTAACTAAAACGGGGGTTAATGGAGCACAACTAATGACTAAACTAACCCAAGTTTTTCACTTCGGAGTCAGTCTGCGTAGGGCTGCACATGAGGGTTGTGGGTATCTGCAGAGCCTCTTTGTGTACTGTAGGTTATGTGCACCTCCTGCACATTGGCCTTGCACACAACCCACAGATATGAATGTTTGCTAGTGGCTGTCTATTATAAAAAGGTAAACTGATTGGTCAGTTTTGTGTGCATTCTTCCCAACTGAACAGAGACGTTACCATGTGCACATCTCTGCATGATCCATGTTACGACATGCTGTCTACAATGCTAACAACATGGATCATGCAGAGATGTAAACAAGGTGTTTATTGTTCATTCCCTGAGCCACACAACTTCACAGAAGACCTCTGCAGAAGACCTCTGCTTTTTAAAAGTCAAACCGGGTTATGTTTAAGAATCCACTCCAGCTGACAATATATTACAATACCAGCATCACTGAATGCCTAGTGGTCTGGGCCTATAGTCATCAACTCTGCAGAGGGAGGAAAAGTACTGAATTTTACTCAAGTCAAAGTACTGCTACCTCAGTTCAAGTCTGACTGAAAGAACCTGCCTAGAAATTTGAGAAAGAGAAAGAGTAGCTCCAGTCCAGAGTCCAGAGTCCAGAGGGATGGTTTGTGAATTCCAGATCTCATCCTACTCACTACTTTTATGTCTGAAAATAAAACTCACTCAAGTAAGTAGTGAATATAAAAAAATAAAAAAATAAAATTTAAGTACAGACTATTAAAAACACTATGAAAAGTAGCATCACTCTAAAAATGTAAGTGCAGTAACTAGGGTAGATGAAACTCATTACTCCGTCCTGGATCAGCACTACTGAGAATGCACCTGAGCTCTGATGTCTTTCAGCAGAAACTAATACACTGTAGCACTTTCAGGGGATATTGTTGCCTGGGTGAAGAATGCGGAAAACACACAAGCATGCTAGCTCGTTCTTTAAAGGCCCCGATGCAGGGAAACATTTTTAGGCAAGGTAGATGCTCGATTCTGCCCACAATTATGACCAACAATATTTGTCCCATGTGTCATGACCTTAAAGTACTGCAGCACTGAACTTTTCCAATGTGTTTCACAACCCCAACAAGCTAAAAGGAGGGAGTCTAGCTCACAAACAGGATACTGTGGGATCCAGCTGGGACTAAATTTGAGAATACACCCAGGAAAACTACAGTATAAAAATCATTTGTGTATGGATGCTTAACCCTTTACTGCTTATGATTTGATGTGTTATGTGTTGTGCACTGACATCTGGTTTGTGTCCAAGGTGAGGCAAAAAAACAACTGTAGATAATAGATATTCTATTCTATTCTTTATGGGTTTAATGAGAATTCCCTAAGTAAATGGGACTAAACTAAGAAGGCACCAATGAGGTGTGATGAGGTTTCTCCTCAGGATAGCTGGCCTTACTCTCCATGACAATGAATGGACGGATGCACCATAGGGATGCAGCTATTATACAAAATGTCTTGTTGTTCCAACGGTGTGTTGACACTTATTTGGCTTGGTAGCTAACTAAATATTTGTTGTGCATAGATATCTTGGCCTTGAGACAGCATTTTCTTGCTGGGGAGCCACAATGACCTTTCCAGAGAGCATCAACATAGTATCAACTAATGTGTGTTGTTTTTTTTTACCAGACAGACTGGTAAATGGTTCTGCTCATTATCCTTTACACTTCACATTGCAATGAGATAAAATCTCTCCGGCTTTTTCTGTCACTGGTCTCAGGGTTCAAATTTGCCATTCAGCTGTCTACATAGAACCTCGCTTTAGAGATCGCCCAGTCCCAAATACAGTCATAATCAGCTGTCGTGTGTGTGAGTGTGTGTATTTGTGTGCGTGTGTGTGTGTGTGTGTGTGTGGCTATCTGTTCTAACTCTGTCATCAGCTCCACATTTCTGCTCTGCTACAGTGTGTTTATCTGTCCGGGGCTAACTCTATCGGAGTGGCATGTCGGACAGAATGACAGGAATGGACACCCTATTCTCCTGAAGCTAGGGAAGGAAAACAACGCAGCATTCTCCAAATGATACACCCATTACATCAGATTCCCAGGAACCTGTTGTTTAGTTTGAAGCCGACAGCAGATGACAAATGCACATCATATGACCTTTATTTGCCCAGGCAATGTGAACTGAGAACACATGCACATGTTTTATGCAGTGATACCCTTGTTACAACTGTTAATGTAAAAACTTCCTATTAATAATAACAAAGGATTAACATAATAACTATTTGTAGTGAATAGTATAATAATCCTGTTAATGTAATACATTTTCCATTCATGTAATAAAAGTTAAGAACTTTCCTCATATCATTACATTGTTGGGTTTCATTATATTACTGAGAAGACTGAAATTTTCTGCTGAAAAATGAAATAACTGAACTGATAATGTAATAATAGTGACTGTCAGCCAGTCAAAAAATTGCATATTAACCACGGTGCTACATCTGAAAAAGGGATGAATATGTATGGAAGAGGTCTTTGGTTGTCACTTTTAATGGTTTATATATAAAACATGTCAGCTGTAAAACCCAATAATGCAATAATTATTACGTTCATAAGAAAAATTCACAGGAGAAACTTAATGTTAACTGTAGGTAACCTTTATTACATTAACGGGAAATGTATTATGTTCACAGAAACTAAGACTATTCGCTGCAAATTGTTATTATGTTCATGGCTTATTAAGTTAATGGGACTTTATTACATTAACAGTTGCTTCACATTAATACACACACACACACGCACACACGCACACACACACACTTACACCTGGGACCTGCTCAGCACACTCACAGTCACTGGAGGAGCTGGGGCTTACATGCCTTGCTGCAGGGCACTGGGACGGTAGTTGTTGAAAGAAGTTAGCGTTTCTTGTTCACTTCCCCTCCCAGATTTCCCAAGGTTTATCTGAACCATGCGACATAATGATGAACAGACCATGCATGGAAACACAGACACACACACACACACACACACACACACTAACAAATGGATAAACAAACAGATGTATAAAAGCCTCCACAAATATGCAAACATAGACACAATCTCCTCTCTCAACATGCCATGAAAGTTAATTTGTCAATGTGAGAAATAAAAATTGGAAACACTCGTCACAGCTGGAGACATCCTCAAACCTTCACTTGATGAGAGATAATCTGTTAGTTTGCTCACTGGTGCAATGACATTAATAGATGAAATGTTTTCTTTGTTACTTCTCCCATTTTTACAAACAATGACATGAGGGAAATTAGATTTTAACGAGTTAATGGGCAGCATAATAAAATGCCATTCTCATCTCCACTGATGATAAGGTGTCTCCAAAATCCAAGTATGTGGGTGAGGTTTTGCCTTGTGTTGCATATCATGCAGCAGTGATAAACTAGACTTTGCCCTTATCGTGATGTGGATGCGCTCCCAGGATCGCTGCTCTTGCTCTCCTGTGGCGTACAGCCCTGCTACAATGGCCGCAGTGTTCAGTCCAGTCGTGTCCTGTGCAGAACAGAGCTGATTCACAGGCTGGAACAGACTCAGCACTGTGGCAGTTCCTCCCCTCTGCTTCAGACTTAACACTGTGGCCAAGTCATACAGCGTGTACCATACCCAGACCCACCACTCCCTTGATGAAATCATCCATTACACAGCCGCTTTTGGACTCTTTTAGCTCAATGACTCTTTGCCCATTCCCACCCTTTCCTCTATGTGTCACATTTTAAACTGAAGGTGGAAAGAATATCCAACTTAAGTCCTGCTACTTTAGTTAAAATGCACTCAAGCCAGAGTAAGAGTAGCCTACTTGTTTGTGCATGTTCCAAAATTTGCTTCTTGTAAACTAATGAATTACCCAGTTTGGTGTGCTTCTTGTAAATTATTTGATGGGTTGTGACAAAGTGGGTATGACCGCATCATTTGTCACTGTTAACATTATTTCTTTATCCATAAGTTAAGCCCATTGGTACATCTCTACATGTTTGTTATTTCTATCACGTATTGAGTTGACCGGTACTTTCACTGTGTAATGCGAACGCACATAACTATCCCCGGTCTGTTTGTGTTTAGCATTATATTTTGTTGAGATTTCCAAATTCCATATTTTCAGTTTAACACAGTAATGCTATATCATTTACCTTTATTCTTGTTTTGGTTACAGGATTTTCAGAATTGTATAGTTAAGTTTTCTTTGTTCACAGAAGTAGGCTACTCTTACCCGCCGCGGGAAACGACTGTTTGGGAAGGGGCCGCCCTGCAGTTGTGTCTGTTATGTGGTTGATGATGTCAGCGATGATGTCATGGCCTATTCCATGTTGGAGGGGGGTTCTTACTTTGCTAATGTGTATTATTCTTTTGCTGTGTGAGATCGCGGGTATTTACTGTATGTGTTTTGGTGATGCATTCAGGTACAGTAGGAAATTGGAGATTCTCTGTATGTATGTAAAAGCTGGTAATATGTCTCACCCCTGTAGTGAGTTTGGTGAAGGCCAGGGGATGTGTCCCTGAAATTGATGGCTGTATTTAAAGAGTTGCTCTGAGGCAGCTGTGAGGGAAGGTCAGGCAGTGCAGATGCCAGTGTACATGCCATTATTTTGATTTGGTATGAGTTGAGTTATCCTCTGTTCTGTAAATCTTCAGTTTTTTAAATTTTTGTTTTCTTTTTTGTGTTGCACTTTTGGTTGCACTGTAAATAAATGTCCACCTGTGGGACCTTCAAATCGCCTTCTGAGTCAGCCTCCTACTTCACTAAAGGCCCTCAGGCTACAGCTATCTCACATGGGTCCTTATCAGAAAGATTTTGGGATGGTTTGTTTAAAGCTCCTATCAGCAAAGATTGGTTGTGGAAGGTAAAGCATAAAGTTACTGTCTCACTTTGAATACAAAATGCACCATATCTTGTTGTACTATATTTATTCTTAAAAATAACAACTACGTAATTAGGAATACATAATTAACACTGTCACAGAAATAAAAGTCCATATCTGAAATACTCAGTATAATAACTAGAGTAGTTGATACTTGTTATTTTCCACCTCTGTTTGAAACAGCAGAGTGATATATCTCATTTGCCCTTCCTCATCATTCATCACAGTCTCACTTCTTCTTTCTTCTCCTTCTTCTCATCACCCTGTCTAGTGTCTAGTTGTCCATGCAGCTGTCCAGTGCAAGGGTTGCTGTTATTCTCTTGCTCCGGGAAGCTCCCCTCTGGTGAGTTTGAGAGAATTATGACGAGAGAGAGAGAGAGAGAGAGAGAGAGAGAGAGAGAGAGAGAGAGAGAGAGAGAGAGAGAGAGAGACCAGAAACAGGACGATGCAACTCACCCAGAAAACTTTCCAGGTCATTTCAGGCCATCTGCTTTTTGCCTCAGTCACCAAAACCTTTTAAGGGGCAAAGTATGAACTTCTGACTGCCTAAGACAAGATTTGGACCACCAGTGTCCTAGCACTTAATCAGTACTGCCATGTAATTTAAGTATATTACATTCCATTTCTGCTGTTTGAATGCTTGAGGATGTTGTTTTAAAGGGTGACTTCCATGCATTCCAGAAATATACAAGCAAACTAGGTCAACATGTCCTGAGATTCCTGGCTGTTTTAGCTTCGGATGTCAGTCCACTTGAGTCCACTGAAGCATGGGTCATCTCCTCTACACTGTACATTTTCTCACAAATCAGTACACATGCACTCACACGACTCGCACGTGCTTTAACTCACACCACACACACAAAGTACACGTGCATGTGCATCCTGTCTATATCCTTGTACACACACACACACACACACACGCACACACACACACGCACACACACACACTTCACTCAGCGGAGACAATAGCAACTTGATACAGGAGTATTCAACCTTGAACTCTGACTCTAGACTTGCTACTGTTATTCAGTAGTAAGCAGTCCACAGTCAGCATGAAATTCACTGTTAGTCAGACAGTAATGGATGGATGGCCAGCCAGGGTGTGTGTTTGTGCCCAGCCTGCCCAGCTGGGCCCATGGTTAAGCGTGGGTGCTTCATTTAGAGGCCACTCCCATGTGTGTCTTTTATTAAAGGACTCTGTTCTCCTTCATACAGCACAGTAACTCCTGGTTGGTTCTCTCCCTCCTCAGCCCACACAAAGCGGCCCGGCTCTCACATAATCCTACCCAGCGGCTACAAACTCCTCTCCTCCTCCTCTTCCTTCTGTCCTCCCTTTTCCCTCCTGTTGAGGAGTGGCCCCTCCGCTCCCTCTAAGTTGATACAGTGAAGAAACAAGTGAGCGAGAGTGAGAGACATGCCGAGGCAGTAAAGCGAGGAGGGAGAAATCTGTTCCTGTGTTGTTGAACAGGGAGCTCAGCCGATCTCTGTGAAAGGAAATCCTCCCCTGGCACAAAGAGAGCTCCATCTTTTGTGTGAGGGAAACACTTGAGGCCTTTTCTTGTTGCAGCAGTGCTGGTGCCCGCCCACCCCCCTCACACATACACACACACCATCCCCACCCCCTCACCCCTTTCATTGTTTTCCCTTTGTCACTACACC